>NC_051179.1:131465296-131593027 GCF_013339695.2 Rhipicephalus sanguineus | reverse complement strand
GTAGATTGTTTGTTTCCAGGAAATGTGTAAGACGGCGGTTTATCATCTTTTCAAAAAGTTTGCACAGGCAGCTTGTTAGTGCGATGGGCCTGTAACTCGTAACGGAGGATGGATCCTTGCCCTGTTTTAGAATAGGAATGACAATGGCCTCTTTCCAAGACGAGGGGATTTCGCCGGAAAACCAGATAGCATTGTACAAGGAAAGTAAGGTTCTTTGCGTTTCGGCAGGTAGGTTTTTCAACATGTCGTATACCACACGGTCAAAACCTGGGGCGGAATTACTGCAGCTGTTAAGCGATATCTGGAGCTCAGCTAAGCTGAAGGGTTGGTTGTATGCCTCGTGTTTTGTACATTTCCGCTCTAGTTTTTGTTTTTCTATTCTTGTTTTGTACCGTTGGAAGACTTCAGAGTAATGCGCGGAACTAGACACTTGTTCGAAGTGTGCACCGAGGAAGTTTGCCTGGTCTTCCAAGGTGTCGCCTTGTGTGTTTACTAGAGGAAGTGAATGTACTTGCCGCCCTGCTACCCTACTAACCATATTCCAGACTTTAGCCTCCTGTGTATACGAATTGATCCCCGTTAAAAACTTCTCCCAACTTTCTCTTCTTGCCTGTCGGCGCGTTCTCCTGCCTTGAGATTTTATGTTTTTGAAACTGTCAAGGTTCTCGGCTGTCGGAGAGTCCCGAAGCAACCTCCATGCTTTGTTTTGTTTTTTGCGCGCCTTCCGGCATTCCACCATGGGACCCGTCGTTTGCCAGACAGTCCACTTGTTTGTGGGATACATTTGGTGGCAGCATTAATAAAAAAAGCTGTGAAGTAGTCTACAGCTGCACCTATGCTTAAATCACACATGTCTGTCCAGCTTAAGAGAGCAGTCTTACGAAACTGTTCCCAGTCAGCTTTGTCAATGTGCCATTTGGGAACCTGTGGGGGACATTCATTTACTATGTGTGTGCTCAGAACAATAGGAAAGTGGTCACTTCCGTAAGGGTTATTAATGACTTTCCATTTAAGTAAGGGTAGAAGCGATGGAGATGTAATGCTGAGATCTATAGACGAGTATGTATTGTTAGCGAGGCTATAATATGTTGGATCTTTCTGATTCAACAGGCAAGCGCCCGAAGAAAAAAGGAATTGTTCAATTAGACGACCTCGCGCATCGCACCGAGAATCGCCCCATAGACTGCTATGTGCATTGAAGTCCCCAAGGACCAGATAAGGTTCTGGTAGTTCATCTATTAAGGACTGGAACTCATGTTTGTGAAGGTGGTAGTGTGGTGGTATGTGGAGAGAGCAAATGGTTACGAGTTTGTTTAAAAAAACCGCTCGAACAGCCACTGCCTCCAGGGACGTTCGGAGCGGTAAATGTGTGCACGCTACTCCTTGATTTACTATAACAGCTACACCACCGGATGACGCGATGGCATCATCCCGGTCCTTTCTGAATATGACATATTGGCGTAGAAAATTCGTGTTCTTGGATTTTAGGTGTGTTTCTTGTACACACAGCACTTTTGGTGAGTGTTCATGTAGCAGCTCTTGGATATCGTCGAGGTTTCTAAGAAGACCTCTGACGTTCCACTGTATAATTTGTGTATCCATTTTGGGTGTGTATTAGTGCTGTGTGTACTGAAAAACTATTGCCTTAAGTCACAGAACTTTTTCCAGGCCCTGTGATGCGGGCTTTTTCTTTTTTGGCGCGCTCCAACGAGCTGCGCCGTTCCTTCGGCGCCTGAGACGCCGTTGGGCTTGCCATTGTGTCCATCGCCTCGGTGGAGACGCTGGATGCCCGTTCGCGTGTTACGCGAACGGGTGTCGGAATTTTGGGGCTCTCTGCCTGAGCAGAAGGCCCTGGGCCTGCAGATCCGGAGGCCTGCCTGCCGTTTGGTTGCGGAGCAGCACGGGCTGCTTCCGCTGAGGGGGCGGATGGCGCTACCGCCCGTCCACTGTGCGTGGTACGTGCGGTCGCCGCGAACCTTTGTGGCACTGCCCCCTTGCGTGCCACGTCCGCGTACAAATGACCCTGTGCGATAGAAAGGCGTTGGCGCGCCTCCCTAAAAGAGATGTTTTCTGTTACCTTGAGTGTGATTATTTCTTTTTCCTTTTTCCATGAAGGACACGTGCGAGAGTACGCTTCGTGTCCGCCATCGCAGTTTGCACAGTGGGGAGTTTCAGCACAGTTGTCACTAGGGTGTTCGTGTGAGCTGCACTTAGCACAGGTTTGACGGCCACGGCAGCTCTGGGAGCCGTGACCGAAGCGCTGGCACTTAAAGCAACGCCGCGGGTTTGGTATGTACGGTCTGACCTTTAGTTTCAGGTATCCTGTTTCGATATGTTCTGGTAGGGTGCTTGTGCCACAAGTGAGGATTAGGTGTTTTGTGAAGATTTCTTTATCATCGCGCCTGATTTTGATCCGCTGTACATTTATCACGTGCTGTTCACTCCAGCCTTCGAGGAGCTCAGTTTCTGTCAGTTCGAGTAGGTCTTGGTCGGACACTACACCTCGGGAGCTGTTTAGGGAACGGTGCGGTGTGACAGAAAGAGGTGTCGTTCCAAAAGAGACGAGTTTCGAGAGGTTTTCAAATTGTGTCTTGTTTTGAATTTCAAGGAGAAGGTCACCACTAGCCATTCTTGTCACCTTATAACCTTGGCCGAGTGTATCGGTCAGGCATCTTGAGACAACAAAAGGAGAAATCTTTCTTGCATTCTTTTCAAGGTTTTCGCAATGGATGATGTGGAATCGTGGGAAAGTTTCTTTTGGTTTCTGAAAAAAGGTGTCTTCGGTGCGCCCTCTCTTTGTGAGAGGAGGACGATCATGCAGTCGGGGGAAGGAAGCGGAAGCCATAAATTATGTATCGATTCGGCAGCTATGCCAGCCGCCCACCATGGAGCCCAACATGGGGACGCGACAGCACTTAGATGTATATAAGGCATGCCAACGTCAGCTGTACACAGCCACTATAACCAAATATGATGTGCCCAAGAGAGGGCACACGCACACAAGGTTAACCCTCGCCGCCAGGAAAACGGAAGTAAATAGAAGTGAGGAGAAGACAGGAAGGATGAAAAGTGGGGGAAAAGACGAAGATGTGAGGGGAGAGAGAGACAGGAAAAGGCGACTGCCGGTTTCCCCTGGGTCGGTCAGCCCAGGGGTGCCGTCTACGTGAAGCCGGGGCCAAAGGGGTGTGTTGCATCTGCCGGGGGGCCTTAAAGGTCCAATCACCCGGCGTCGGCTCAACCCCCAGGATCCCCTTTTCCCCGGACACGGCAAAGCCACGCACGGCGAGGCGTGGGAGGGGGTCGAAACCCCCCCGTTAGCTCGGGTCCGTGGTGTCGCTACACACCAAACGCCTGCTTGCGCAGACGCCCCTGCGGGGTTTTTGTGGACACCAATATTTGTGATGATTACTAAGCGGACTATATTGAAAGTTTGTACCACGACTGCATGTGTGCTCTGTTCAAACGACAGCGTCTGAACTTACCAAATGTAGGACTGTATATATGTATATATACATATTATCCTGGTTTATTTTTTATCACAACAACCAAGTGGAAAGGGGTAGCCGTCACCAAGCACTGGTGACAACTCCTTCATTTATTTTTTATTTCAATAAAAAAGGTTGTTGTCTGCCAATCGTCTTGGCAGTGGTTGCTGGTTTTTGCTGGCAAAAATACATTTTATTGCATATAACTAATATTTTCAGTGGAGGTATTACACAGTCGAGCCACCTTTGTGCGTTACGACATCGCCCTGCGAACGCTCCTTTACTTTTTATTTATTTTATTTAACACAAACGCACGATAAGCAATTGGAGGCAGTACCGATCCGATAACCATGCGCAGCACTCATACACCGCTTGAGTTTTGAGAGGTCAGCCCTAATAATCCATCTCCCCTTCGCTGCGCTTATCAAGTCACGTCAGTCGGTAGATAATTATAATTGCTAGGGTTTCACGTCCCACAATCACAATATCATTGTGAGAGATGCCGTAGCGGAGGGCTATGGAAATTTCGATTACCTGAGGTTGTTTAACGTAAACCAAATCTAAGCACGCGGGCATCTAGAATTTCGCTTCCATCGCAATGCGGCCCCAGCGGCCGGGATTCAATTCCGCGACCTTCGGGTCATCATTCGGTCGGTAGATAACCAAGCGTGTCAAAGCAGGCAATGTTATTCGTTTTCTTAGAAAGAAAAGGCAATTTTTGGCAAACAGGAAGGGCGCTCGACTGGACTCTTCAGAAATTGTTCCCGGCGTCCAACCGTGCTCGCGTTGGCATTGACGCAAATTTGACGTCAGACAGAGCGGAGCGAGAATGGGAGCGCAACTGCCGCACTGTTTCGAGACGCTGAGATCGACAACACCTGTTTTCCTCGCATTGCGCGGCTGGCATAGGTGAGCGTCGTTATCTACTTCGCTTCACGGGTGTGCGATCTGCGCTTGCTATGATAACACGCGTCGCGCACGTAGGCTAAGGACTGCAGGAGAATGACATCACTGCAGTCGCTGCCGGCAACTTCCTGCCCAATGTCGACGATGGCGGCGGCAATGCATGGAATGCATTCCACAGCAGAATATGTCGACATGATCATATATGTGCAAGCGAACGGCGAGACGCATTCATCTGCAAGCCTCCACTAAGCCCAACGACCGAATCTTCCCGATCCATCGTGCAAGGCATTCATTCGGAAATTCAAGCGCATTTATTGAACTGGATCCGCTGTCAACGTGGATCGAGGTAGGATGAGATATGGCAATACATCGAACGAAGACATTGTTTCTCTCCTCGCTATTGTTTCACTGAAGACTGAAGTTAGCGTCCGAGAAGAGGCACAAGTAACGGAATCGACCACTTCGAAAGTTTGGAGCACTCTCACAAGGTACAACTATCAACCCTACCATATTTCGTTGGACACAGGGCTGAGCGAAAATGATTGCCGGAGCCGTCTGGACTGTTGCAACTGGCGCCTCATCCATTGCGACGGAAACCTCTGATTCATCAGGAATGTTCTGTCGACGGACGAAACACAGTTCTGCCGACACAGGAACATTGATCTGCGTAATGCCCATTATTGGAGTGATAACAACGCCCACTGGTTGCAACGACGCAAACACCAAACCTGGTGCTCACCAAACTTTCGTGCCGCGGTTTATGGAAAGACCACGGACATTTAAGAAACACTGACCCTACTTTATGGAAGGAACACTGACAGGCTATAGTTTCAGAAAGCGCATACCGAACTGTCTCTTGTCCAAATTGATGAACGAACTACCTCTGAGCACGCTCGCGAACATGTAGTTTCAACACGACGGAGCACCACCGCATGCATTTTCAAGCGCAGTGGAATTATTTATCAAGAACTTTCCTAACAAGTGCATTGGGAATGGGGGCCCAACTGCGTGGCCAGCGAGGCCACCAGACTTGTTCCCACTAGATTCATGCCCCAGGGGGTACATGAACTAGGAGGTAAACCGGCCGGAGGCCGCTAGTCTCGATGAATAGAAACATAGGATAAGAAGTACAACTGCTAATGGAGCGTCGTTCACAAATGTGCGGATGGAAAACGTTTCGAGGCCTTAGAGTAAGCATTCTTGTGTCTTCTGCAGTATGATGAGGACCTATATTTGTTAACCCTTTTGTTACATTTGCGCGCCAATAGGCAACGGTGAATAAATAAATAAAACCAACGAAGCGCGTCTGTTCTGGTCGGCTTATGGCCGGCCACTGTCAAGACCGGTATATTTTCCAGTACGTTGGAGTAAACGAAGAAAACTATCGCTCAATCAACCAAACAATGAATGAACGACTGATGCAACCATAAAGAAAACTTTATTACACGATTGGAATTTTTTTACGAAGATAGGCGAGCACGGGTTCTCACCCATGCTCGCGTCCGCCATGACGTAAACTCGTCGTCAGGCAGAACGTAATTCGAACTCACAGGGTTCCTTACACATTCGCTTAATGCAACTCGAAGGCGAAAACCACACAGCGCGGCTATATTAACATCATCGGAAGTTGAGGGCTCACGTGAATAGCTGCACACTTTGCTGATGCTGTGGCTGATGATTATGATGATAATGAATTACAGCTCACCCTTTTATAATGGGTTGGCAGCCTTCAACCATCCATCGTTACGCAATTCAGATGGCGCGACGCCCAGCTCAATTTTATGCTTCAGCCACGTAATATAACTAAAATAATACTTTCCTGAAAGCAACTACCTGCGCAACATGACAACTCTATAGGGTCAAATTTTCGCAAAGCGGTTTCAAGCACTAGCATGACTCTCTCTGGCAGAATACTTTACAGCCACGCAGAATACGTGGGTTTTATTCCGGCTAGAAACCTTATTTTCATCTTATTTTTATTAACGTCACGTCTGTTACACCGCAGGCCAAGGTTTTCAAGGCCAGTGTCTGATGCGGCACTTAAAGCTCTCGCCTTAAAGCAGGACAGTGTCGCTTAATGTTATAGGGCCCCGGCTCGAATGTGCCCTTTCCACCAATATGGCAGCCCCATGCGTGAAAGGGTCGGGAAGTCGGCTTGCACTGCAAATAACCCATACCACTCGTCATTGTAGGGCACGGACGGCAACACGCACTGCAGAAGCAGGAAGCACGTTATCATTAGCTGTTGTATAATTACGGGGCTGCTGCGTCGAAAGACAAGACCACCTTAGTTATTGGTTTGGCAGTGTGCTGCTTGCGGTGACCACTCTCAAAAGTATGAAAGGCAATTCCCCTTACTTTTCACAGTGAATGGGTGTCCAGCACCCCGTTGTTCCAACTTCATCCCCTGGAAAAAAGTTAGAGGAGGCTTGGGCTGAGCATTTAAGACCGGAACGTGACGGCGGTTCTGGTGCCGTTCGCATTGCTTTCTCATTCGCTTGCCATGTTTCGCTTCTCTGTGAACACCGCAGCCGTCCGTCGTCTGGGCCGTCTGTTGGCGCGACATCTGCCGTGTAAACTCTTGTACGGTGCCTACTTCAAATGCATTGCGAATTACCACTACGCCATTATTCACCACGTTGCGAAGTAGAGAAGCATCTACCGGCAAAACGCGCACCTACGTTGCTGCACACATTGTTGATGATGTGGCCGATGCTTTATTGCTGAGCCCTTTGTAGTGGACGGCCATGTTTAAACCATTAATTTTTAGCCCATTTCACATGGTGTGACACAGGGCGCGATTCTAATCTTCTGCCACGCAATATTAAGTCTATTGACGCGACTCCTCGCCCTGCATCACGCCTGCATAAGGCCTTTTTCCAAAACTGTTTCAAGCGCAGGCGTGGCTATGCGGTAGAACGCTTCACTGCCACGCCGAATGCCTGGGCTCGATTAGAGGTCCAACACGATTTAAATTATTTGTATCCATTGGGATTTTTCGCTCACGGCAACACCGCTGACGCCGACGCCGCATTTCGTGCCTAGGCGTATTAACACTATCGCATTAAACGCCTAAGCATACTGGGAATATGGGCTAGTTTAAAGCAGTGGTTTTGAATTTACTCATGGTATATCAATATAATACAAGTTTAATACCCTGATTACTCGCAGAAGAAACAAACAATAAAAACACCTCATCTGGTTACTTAGCTCGAAAGACATTTCAAATAAATTGTACGCTGTATCAGTTACTTGCTTGCAATGCAATTAGAACATCACTGCGGTGACTTGACATTTCGGCAATTTCACGTCATTGGCCTTGCGGCATCGCCTGTATCATGGCCGTGATGATGCGGAGGATACAATGATGGCAGCCTTACGTTCCTTAGGGCTCAAGTAGATCACGGATTTCTCCTTCTGCATCTCGTCGATGACCGCGTACGTGAGCCTACCACTGCATGGCCGCAACGCTGCACAGCGCCATGGCAGCTACGAACGCTTTGAACACCAGCGGAGTCTCTTCACCGGTATACTTCGCGATGCACATGCCGGTGAGCGCGCCTATGCCTCCGAAAAACAACGCCATGCTGACGCCGGCGCTGCGGTGAGGCGTCGGGAAGACTTCGCCCGTGTAGCACATCAGCACGCCGATGGCGCACAAGACGAGAGCCTTGGTCACGGCATGTACAACGGCGACAGCCGCGCCGTATTCGGCGACCGTCAGCACTGCCTCAGACAACCCGCTACAGGACAGGGCTATGAGAGTGGCCGTGAGCGTCTTTCGAATGCCGTAGTTGGACATGTAGTCCACGATGAGCCCGTAGGCGGCAGCCGTGAGGACAACATGCGCCACCTCGACGATGTGGTCGCCCAGTGGCTCGGCGATCATGATGCCATAGTAGATGGCGCACATCGAGAACCTGGTGAAGAAGGCGGCGGTCGCAGAGCGTCGCGTCAGGGCAGTCTCGAAGATGCCGCCACTCCTCACTGGGGACGCCATTTGCTCCAGGATGCTTTCCATCTTCCTGAGCCGCTGAAAGGTTTTGTCTACAGTAGATTTTACCGCGGCCACGCCGAGGCCTCTGTTGAGGCTGGCCGCCACCAGAACGTTCGCTTCGGCCTGGTGCAGGCGCCACGTGGCCACCTGCCAGCCCGGTGACTCTTGCAGGTGCAAGCACCAAAGCGCGAATGCGAGGGTGGGGACTGCGAGTAAACCGTGCGAGAGAGACCAGCTTGGCCTCATAAGAGCGATAGCGTCCACAAACGGTGGTACGACGGTGCTGGCCACGGCGTAATGTAACAGTGTGAAGAGCAGCCGCCACTCGGTCCCGGTGACTTCGTAGACGAGAACGAATGTCAGGAGGTAAGCGCCCTTTGCAGAGGACACGGTCAGGACGCGCATGGTAACGAAGAAGGCGTACATGGTCGGCACGCTGCAGCATATCGACGAGATGAGCACTGTGATAGCGAGAAGCAACGTTACTGGTCGCCTGCCGAAGCGGTCTGACGCGATGCCGACGACAGGTGACATGAGCGCGTAGCCAATGACCGGCAACATCGTGGAAAAATCGTACAGGAAACGTCGATCACAGACAAGGTCGAACTGGCTCACGATGCTGCCGACATGGTCGCTGGCGTAGCTCCACATGTCACAGCTGATGACGGTTCTGTTGGCGAACTTTTCATCCTGCGGTTGAGGGTAACGATGACGCTGGTTAGACCAAAGCAGATAGAGTACACGCGCTTTCGCACACTAAATTGAGGAATATTCCAGCCCCTGCATCTGTTGACACTCGCTGAACGGGTCATAGGCGACCTTTTTCACTTCAGACACATTATAAAGTCGCCTTCGACGGATTGCCTTCGCTCGCCTGGTTGGGTGCACTGACAGAAAATTAAAAATATTTGTTGATACTTTTTAAGCGTTGACTTCGATGTACATGCTAAAATAACGAGATTGAAGTCAGGAACGAACCAAGTCATGTAAGCCACGTCCGCACAGAAATCGTAAGTCTGCAGCACCAATTTCAACGGTGCTACGATACACATGGCAGAATACAAAGCAGCTCAACAGGCTGTAAACGATTAGAAGAAATACAGAAACAAGAGGGCGCTCTTGGCTGTGTCCTTTGCTTTATTCTTTTGCACAGTTTGGAGCTCCAGTATGTCGCACCAACTTCAGCAAGCATACACTAAAGGGACTAATGGACGTAGATTACCACAGGTGTTCATTGCCTTTCTAGGCTCGAACGGGCAAAGAATGCAGAACGCAGGACAGGCTGTAACTAGTTTTTTTTATTTTTTATCGCACATGTTTGTCCTCCGTTGGCGTTCTGAGTATTCACGTCATTAAGTGGGCCAGTTAACTGTGTTGCTTACCGTAAGCATGTGTGCATCCGTTCAGGATATCTTTAACTGAAAGGCCAATGCATTTTAGCAGATTCAACAGCACACAAATAACAAAAATTGAGCTATCCTATAGCATTTTGGCACCACACACACAAGTTTACTATTGCTGGTATTTATTTCGCCCTTGCAACATTTGCACGAACCCTCCTGCGAAGAGTGGGCGTGTGGGTTATGGTGTACGCGAAGAGTGGGCGTGTAGGATGATGTACTAATGTCCACCGCTAAACGCCTATGAATAAGGTGTAACAGGCTGAATGTCTAGAGAAACTAAAAAAAAGTTCTGGCACATCCCACGGAATGCGGGAATGGATGTCACGAGAAGCACTACGCGAGTAGCAGCCTATGCCGCATTTTTTGTGCTTCAAGCGAAGCGTTGTGAGATGTATCAACGTCTTTGGGCACTTTTAGTAGTTGTGGCAATATCGCGAGGTTACCTGTACGTCGAAGACGCTGGTGCCCAAAGTTTAGCTTATGGTTCGAAGTAACGTCGGCACTTACGTTAGAGCACCGACTTCAGTTTGGTGGAAAACGAAGTGCATGCTGAGGGGTGGTGATGTGCGTATCATAAGTAGCAGTTGTCGGCGTCTTCCTCCGGGGTAGAACGCCGTCTGACTGCAGCTTGCTCAGTCAGAGAATGACAAATGCAGCGTATATTATAGTTATGAAGCGGATAGCCAACACTGCAAGCACGATTGCGCTGCCCCGACATGAAGCCGCTACATATTCTTTTTCCGAACAGTTTTAAGCTTTGACGTGCCTCTGCAGTAGAATGTACTCGACTGCCACGCAGGTTGCGTGGGTTCGTATCTGGGTCGAACCGTGAATTTTAGGGGCGAAGCTCCTTAAGGCGGCACCCGTTCGTCCCTCGTAGTCGTCGTCGTCGTAGTAGTCCGTAACAAGTCTTACGCTTTGACCTCCAAGGTGGTGCCGGTGGGAGATTTCTCCTGTGCGTTGTTGAACAATAAAAAATTCGCAGCGTGCGCGTTAACTAAAAGCCGAATTCTTCTGTCTCTCATTCCCCATTAGCAGCCATTGGCATGTTCCAGTAGGAAACGTTAGTAGAAGTAGAAGTGTAAGTGTTAGCTAAAAGCCGACTTCTTCTGTCTCTCATTCCCATTAGCAGCCATTGTTTACCTCCAAGGTAGTGCCTGGTGAGATTTCTCCTGTGCGTGATTAAACAATAAAAATTTTGTTCAAAACGCCGTTGATTGATGAAATAAACCAACGAAAGACGCCAGATGTTTTGTAAAAGCAGAACGAAAGAACGCCAGATGTTTTTCTTAAAGTGTAGTAGTAGTAGTTGTATGTAGCCACCTCGCCCGATCGTCAACGGGCGAGGTGGACCGGCAACGGCGCGAGGACCCTGCCGTACGAGAGTTAAATCACACTAAAAGACATACTTTGCGGGCGATACACTCTAGTGAGCTTTCAACTTTTCGTCTTAATGTACATGATAAAGAAATTATTTCTACGAAAAACGCAAGGCACACCTTGAGCAATATATTTGGTTTTGGGACGCTAAATGGAACCATGAGGCGATGCGAAGCCGGAGCACTTGCACGATCGCGTTCCGTTGGCTTTCGTTGGGCATGCTACCGACCTCGCGTCGTGGAACGCGCGTCCTGTCTTCCCTCTAGCCTTGCCTTTAATTCGCACAGGGCGAGCGGGGAATGCGGTCGCTCTTGGCGCTCTTTCGCTCGGGAGCGGACTTCTTCCTTGCATTTCACCGATCACAAGTGATAATGAAGGGATCACGTAAACCAACAGTACAATAAAAGTTTGATGTTTAATATATACACGATGTTTCACACTCTTTATATTATGTACTGGGCGCATTTCACGGAAGAGTTTCACGGTTTACAGATGATTCCCTCCGTAGCTTCGCCCCACTCATCATCATTCACCCCGTGGATATGCTGTGAATTTTTTATTCTTTGTGTCCATCTGATTTTTCGCTCACCAACAACGCTGCTGATGCCGGCCCCGCATTTTCTGCGAAACATGCTCCTTAACGCTATCTCGACAAGATTTCCAAACCTTGTGCTCGCCGTTCCTGAGTTGATGGCATTTATTCACGTGTGGCATGTACCCGCATTCCAAGGGTCATTGGAAGCGGGCATGCGCCACACGTGAGGAAAAGAGTTTCATGACGTAATCTGCAGCCGTGTTACATTATTCAAGTCATGGCCTCCTAATCGTGTTCTTCATACCTTCATACCCTCCTACGCTAATTTCGGCACGCACCTATGGCTGGGCTCTCTCGTGGTCGCGACGACCACAAGATCGCCCAGACATAGGCGGCTAGATAGATACATTCTCAAAACAAAGGCTTCGCCTCATTCCCCCCACCCGCGTGGGGAGAAAAATAAACCTTGTTGATATCACAAATTCTGCCATAAAATGACGTGCGTAGAACATCGAAAGCGCCTCTACAAACATTATGTACACCATCCTACTTTGGTTGTTTAGATGCGAAGCATCTTATAGCGACTGCATGTCCCGCGGCCTCGGCGTCCGCACTCACACTACGCATGCGCAACTCTCGTCCTTCCCTCTCTCCAACAGCTGCGCGTTACTCTCTCCCCTTGTCTTCTACCACCTGCTTGCGCTTCTCCTGCGTTCTCGCTTCTGCTCTCGCGACGCATGCGCTACACTACTCCTCTAGTCTCCTCTCCTTCAAGAGAGAATATAAAGCGGGAAGAGCGCTGCGCGCGTTCTGTGCAGCGCTTGCTTCGGTTGGCACCGCTTGACTCCGTTGATGCTTCCTATGAAGCGTGATGGTCCGATGAAGTGTGATGGAAGCAACAGTCCCGTCAGTTAGTGGGTTGGCGCAAGCAAGCGTCAGCATCAGCCCACAAAAAGCAATTTCGTGTGCTTTCTCGTGTCTTTCTTGTGTGTGACCGCATGTGTGCGCAGCTTGCCTCGTGTTTCATGCGCCTGAGTACGGTTTTTAGATGCGAAGCATCTTATGGGCCGAGTTCAATCCGGTGGTGGTGTGCGGCGCGACCACCCTTACTGCGCATGCGCATCCTTCTCCCCCACCTCTCCTACGCCCCCCCCTTCTCGCGCGCCTGTCGACCGCGCTTCCCCGATCGCCTTGTGAGAATTAACGGCCAGGCTAGAGGGAAGACACGACGCGCGTAGCGTTCCTCTTCGCGTTCCACGACGCGAGGTCGGTAGCATGCCCAACGAACGCCAACGGAACGCGATCGTGCAAATGCTCCGGCTTCGCATCGCCTCATGGTCCCCAGCAGCGGGAGATGGTGTAATTTGAGCACGCAAGTGTTTTATGCCGGAGTGCACCAAGACTTCAGTGACGTATTTCCGTCACGGAAATGACGTCGAAAAAGTTTACACGATCAGATGGCAAAGAAAAAAGTTCTGTCAACGGGCATCGAACCCACGACCGATCGGACCGCAACAACACATGTCGGGAACGCTATCCACTGCGCCACGGTCAGACTCCAGAGGCTTTACAAACGCGCCTTTCATATCTACCGCTCTCCCGGACCGCGGGGTGGTGTTGCCCTCTGGGAGCGGTAAAGTAATTCGTCATTACTGTGGCCTCGGAGATCAACACCTGCAACGCGTTACACGTCCGTCCCATCGGCGCGTTTTCAATAGAAGTTCAATTTTGTCGATGCCTTAACACACCGCGAGGGGGCGATCTTTGCCCAAGCGTCGTAAAAGCGTCGGCCTCGCTCATAGCATCACGCTAATCAAAACGAAAATAGCTCTGCGACGCGCGCCTGCCTCACCTGGTTGTTACACCACGTTCCCCGCTCACGCGCTCGCCCCGAGAAAAATCACGGCCGGTGGGGCGGCACGACGCGCTTTGCGTTTCCCTATAGTCCGGCCGTTGTGTTGTTTCCGTTGTGTTGTATACCGGCCGTTGTTTTGTTTTCTTTTCCCACTCCTGCAATAGCCTCATTGAGGCTGTAGTATGTAAAATAAATAAATAATAAATAAATAAATAAATAAATAAATAAATAATAAATAAATAAATAAATAAATAAATGACGTTTTAACATGCCGCGGGATGGCGACCAAGTTCTGCGTCCAATATTCGGCGCTCTTCTGGCTATCACACCTCGTTCTCTGATTACGCTTTCACCGTTAACTACTACAGCTACCACAAGGTTTTGCGTAATCATTAATCATGGACGTTAGTCGTCGGGATGGAGATGTACCACCAATCATCAAAATGGGTACATCCATGTTAAACGGCGCTATAGCTGCCAGACATCAATATACATTGTGCAAACTCTCTTATATCAACGTACAGTAAACATTCAGTTTTCAATGTACATTCAGTTTTCATGTACATTTTCAACGTACATTCAATGTACAGTAAACATTCAGTACGCTTTACTTTCGTGTTATTCCGATTCCTATGGCGGAGGAATCAACCATCTTTTTTTTCTTCTTTTTTATCAGGTTTAACCTGCCCAAACGACGCTGGATATGAGAGAGGCCATAGTGGAGGGCTCCGGATAATTTCTACTGCCCACTATAGTCGTTGAATGCTCGCAAAACGGCCTTTACCATAACGCACTACCGCATGCAGCGTCGGTCGCGTACTCCATGAAAAGCTTTTGCTTTCGTTAAACATTGCTAAAGCACCGGCTTGGTCTCTCACCTGCTCAGGCGGATCGTACATTGTGCACGCGCTGAAGCTGCCGTCAGCCTCGACCGGAATGGACTGGTTGCGCCACTGGTCCGTGCTGAGGTTCCCATACTTCCCGGGAGGCCGGCACCAGTGGTCCACGGACTGACCGATGAGGCGCAGTGCTAACTCCTGCATTAGGGCCACGGTGACGCAGAGGATGCCGCAGCACAGAAAGCGGCGCTGGTAAGGACCGTGGTCCAGAAGGTCGTACACGCCGTCTTGAAGCGCTGACAGGGGGCCCATGGTGTCGAATTTATGCAGCGGAGCGGGCTGGTCTGTCGATTGACTTCGCGAAACCGATGCTGCTCCGCGAGCAGCGCTCTTCTGGGCTGAATGGTGTGACGAAGGCCTCGGGGGCCTTGGTTTTTTGTGTGAAGCCATGTCTCTTCCAGCTATTGACGTATGCGGTCTCCCCGCAGTACTAAGGAAGCTGGAGGAGCGATGATACGGCGAACTGTTGTTGTTCTTGTCCTCTGTGCATGGCTCATACCCAATGCAGGGGATTGGCCGAGTAGAGGGTGAATTTTGCTAATATTATCTTAAGGGTGTCGTTCGTAGAAGCTATAAACTAACATAATGAATTTATGTATCAATTATTGGTAATGAAATATTTAAATCAGGCAGAATTTAGATAGATATTCTTTTAGACTGTCGGATGAATTCCTCAATAACGAAGAAAACATCCCTGTGACTGTATCCCAGTGTGGTGGCCGCAAAAGAAAGTATCACCGTTCCTGATACTTCCAGGCCCAGCTTTCTAAGAGGTGGTACTATGATTCTTTTCCTCAATGTCGTGAACCGGCGACAGGATAAAAAGAAATGACCGATTCTTTCCTCCTGACTGCAGAAGAGGCATAGTGGGGAAGTTGCTAAGCCTGCTCAATGTAAGTAAAAATTGAGGGAGCTAACGCGGCAACGAAATTTCGTCATGGCTACTTCCATTATTCTTGACGTGGATAAAACTGCGTTCGCAGAAGGTGGATCTTCTTCTATTCGCGTGCAAAACCAGGATGATGTCCACTGACAAGGGCACGTACCCGCGACCACAACGTAGCTGCAAAGCCAAAGTACATATAGCTTCGCTCTGGCTGGAAAGCTCCGGTATTGCAGCAGAGCTGTTATTCTCGAGGTTTGCGGTGAGTCGTGGATAGAAAATCATCATCATCATGAACCGGCACGCGCTCTCTTCATCCTCTTCTTCACCTTCATCCTCTTATGCTTCGCTCCCAGAACACGTGCGCCTATTTGTCCGCCGTGGGATGCAATAACCCTGATTGGCGAGAGAACGAGCACAGGGAGAGAGAGAGACAAAAAGAGAGAGAACGAAAGAAAGATAGAGAAATTCTTGACGAAAAACTTTTCTGGCGAGGCGTTTATTGTCAAGCCTATGCACACATATCTCAACGCACTAGCCTCATGCGCCACCTCAATATTTATATTTATTCATCAGAGGCGTGAGTTATGTAACGGGGGGGGGGGGTGCCACGACCTCCAGCCGCAAACTTTTTCACGGGAAGTTCTTGATAAAAACAGTTTGCGTGGGTCGCGTATTTCATAAAAATGCCCTTACTGAATTGAAATCACTGATAACTCGTATTTGAAGGTACAATAGATCAAAAGGCGTGTCGTAGAGCACCGATTATGTGAGATATTGGCGCTGAGGAGCATTGGAACCATTATTCACGAGCCTAATTTTACACTAACGGACCCTTCAGTCAACTCACTCGAGCTCACTCGGAGTTAGGTCAAGCCATGAGTCTGAGCGAGTCCGGCTGAGTAATATGTTGGTGAGAATACGATTGAGTCCGGTTCACAAAAAGTGTAGCTATTCCGAATCCGAGTGAGTCCACTTGAGGAAACTTTTGGTGAACCTGAGTGAGACCGCATAGCAAAATGTAGATTTGAGTGAGTCTGAGTGAGCTCCATATTTTTTTTTTTTGCCAACCTATGATCATGAGCGTCAGTGCAGCTAGCACGGCCGCGCTTTCACGCAAGTTGAGACTTGTGCAGGAAGGCGTGAATGGGTCGCTTCGCGTGATACGCTGCATGTGCACGAAAGCTACATGCACTGAACCAAACCGCACAGGCTGCATTGTTTTCAAAGCAGAATCACAGCTGTGATGCCAGCATTGCACTGACATGTGAAAAACTGGTGAATGACCCACATTGAGGCAGAAGAACAGACTTAGTTTACGCAAACCGCACTGTTTCGAAGCAAAGTAATGAGACTTTTTTTTTTTGTAGACAACCGGACCTAGCTGAAATTCTTTCCATGATGCAGAGTTCAGTGACGTCTATGTGGTCCATAAGAACCTAAGCGAGCTAGTAATACCGCCCTTTTACGTGTCTACACGAAAACAAGGTTGGTTTCGCAACGACAGTAATGCGCTGCTGAGTAGGATTTCTCGTGTAACCAACACACGCTTGACAAAGTAAAAAACGATAGCATATCATACGACTATATGCCCTTCGCTTATCACTTGGCCTCATTGCCTACAATAGCGCATCAAGGAGCATGGCGTCTCGCTCGCTTGCTTAACCTAGCTGTGCTCATAGCTGTGCACGGGTGTTTTTGCCTATAACCCCCATAGAAAAGTTGCCGCCGTTGCCGGGAATTGAACCCCCTCCTCGAGCTTAGCAGCGCGCTCAGAGTTTTGGCATACAGTGATGTCATTCTGTATGCTTCGGCCCATGGTGTTGCAATACACCAAACACCGCATAAAAGCATTTAATGCTTAAAGTTGATCGCCACGACGTCCTGTTGACAAATACACGCGGATGTCTAATGAATTTAACTTTATTGCAAACTGAAGCTTTTGAACTGCAATAAAAATATCCATACTCTCTCGTTTCAGTGCTATAATTGTAGGCACCCTGTTTTATCTTTATGCCAATCTCTTATATACAAATCACACTTTTGTCTACATCCTTGTCATCACTAGTTTACAACAGCAAGCATCATAAAGGCCAAACTTGAAGAGCTCTCTTGAGATTCTTGGGCATGCACCTATTTTATTCCATCACGGTTTCCATTCAATCCCCGATTCCATGTGAAACGTTCACATCCTGAATCCCCCGGTGACCTCAAGAACAGACCCCGTAATATAGGAGCTTGCTAATGGTGAGCACAAAAAGACGATGGCCTCCGCTATCTCCCTTGGCTGGGCGGCCCTCTGGAGCGGTGTGGTCGACAAAACTGCGGACTTGCTGCTTTCGTCAACGTTAGCCATCGAGGGTGTCTCCACCCATCCAGGCACTACTACGTTGCAACGGATGCCGTGCTTCGCCAGTTCTAAAGCCGCCGACTTGGTCAGAGCCACGATGCCAGCGTTGGCAGCGGCGTATGCGCAGGACTGCAAGGAGCCGCACTTAGCTGCAAGGCTGGATATGTTTACTATGGCTCCTCCGCCTTCGGAAATATGTGATCCAGATCGCAGCATATCACGACCAGCAGCCCGGTTTACCAAGAAGGTACCCTGAAACAAACATGTGAGATATCTCATACATGGATGATGTCACACAGCCCTGGAATATGTTCCTCGAGCGATAATGCAGCCATGTTAATCAGAGACTTTTTTCTGCGGATGCCCTATTACTACACTAATTTTGAATTCAACGATTACGCCAAAAGATCAAACAGTTAGCTTACTTAATGACGGCATGAACAACGATGCCGTACGTTTAGTAGGTGCCATACAAAATTGGATGATACGTGTTCCTCAGGAGCTGGGCATTACACTAAAGCGGAACGCCCATACTACTAAGCAGTCGTACGTTTGCCGGATACAACCGCTAAATGTCAGTATTTAATAAATGTGCGTGATATATGAGGTGATTAGCTCAAAAAAAGTAAACGCTGAGAAAGTAGAAGTGCAGCTAATGCCACTTAGAGCGACAAAACACTAGCGGGAAGCAAACACAACACGAGCTCTGTATATTAAGCGCTTGTTTACTGCAAATTTCTGGAAGACATATGCCAACATTTTCACCTTTTCAGAACGGCAGAACAGATTACCATAGCAGGAAACAAAAGCAAGGAAAAAGAACGAACAACCAGAACAACGGAACCACAGCCACACACATGATAATTATTGTTCGTTACATGATCACGCACTCCTGAGCATGCTCATGCACAGCTTCTGCCTTTTTAAGCTTATCACTGTGTCTTCTTACGATTTGCAGCACTATCAAAAACCGACACGCATCCACATGAGCAACAATATACAAATACATCCTGAAGTGTCCTGAGAAATTAGGACTAACACGGTGCTTGCGGTGTTCACATCGACTTTGTTGGTGTTTAGTTCGTCTTGCGCTGCTCGCCACAAAAAAATGGATTACGAAGTCCATTAACAAATCATCTTTAGGACACGTGTTTTACCAGATAAACTATTCGTGAGTCCGGCAAAAAATGCATTTATATTAGGTAAAGGCGAACACACTCACTAACTACCACTATGTGACCGATTCGTATATGCGCTGAATAAGCACGCAGCTAGCACACGTCGCGGGAATGCACATTATGCCAAGCACATTAACAGTGCCCGCTGTGTTTCCACAGGATTGCGCAAACTGTCCCCATATGCCAGGATGTGAATGACGAGAATTATGTTGCTGAATATGTAGCAACTGTAGGCGAGCGATCGCGTTTCCATGGCGACGATTGCATTATGATTGACCTTCTCTTATTCTACATGTACGACTAGAGGGTCGGCTTGAGTTCCCAGACATTATGAAGTCATTTGTGCAAGGGAGTTGAGCCGTGGCGTAGCAAAAAGAGACAATATAATCGTATCGAAACGAGGGTGTCACTGTACATTTGGTAATTGCCATTGGTGTAGCGCATCTAAGAAGTAATTAGTACTCCAAACTTTATGCGGTATGAAAATTAAAATTTTGCAAACCCAAGTAAAATAATCTGCAAAATGATGCGGCAACATAACAGTTTATTTCTAGCACACTTTCAAGCCTTAAACGTACTTCCATTATATTAAAACTGAAAGAAGCTTGTCAATATTTCAAGTAACACGAAGGAAGCTGTTGTGGGTGAGCATCATGTGACACTTTGTCCTTCCTTCACTAAAAGAGTGACCCTTGTGGGTCTGAATGATCTTTCTGCATCAACGCTGTTGATCGGCATCGACATGTATTTAAAGGCAGATGAAGAAAGTGTTGGAGCCAGGTGTTCCACCCTGCCCAAAAAGCCAGAACATTGGAATCTACAGCTGGCCTTTCTTATTCAGGAAGATATGAAGCGAGGTCCGGACCCTGTCACTAGTAGTGCTCGAGGGTTACCATTCTTCATTCAGAAAAAAAGACTAACAACTGCGTGGCAGAAGGCAGGCTTACAATTTTTCAAGGGGTAGTTCGGCAGCGGCGGCTGCGGCATGAACGAGGTTTCGCAACTGAGGCCAAGCGCCCAGGCAAAGCCAGCGGAGCCTGACCATCTCAGTTCACGAAGAAGACTATCTTGACGATGACTAGAAGCTATAGCTTTCCGCGACTCGTTTGGAATTCGAAGTTTAATATTCGCGGACTCAGTTTTTCCGTGAAAAAGAAAATTAAATTCTGCTTTTTTTTCGTGGACAGCTACGGCCTCTACATATAACGAGCAGCACATGCATACATACATACATACATACATACATACATACATACATACATACATACATACATACATACATACATACATACATACATACATACATACATACATACATACATACAGCGCTGCGACACAGAGTTCAACCTGCAACTTTAGTAATCATTGGAGAGCTACAATTCACGTTAGGTTTAGCAGTAAATGTCTTACCTTCAGATCGATTTTGATAACCTCATCGAACAGCTCGTCTGTGCTCTTAGTGAGCGGCGCTGCGCGCACTATACCGGCGCAGTGGGCCACTATACTCAGTGGCTCAGAGAATGAATTCCTGATGCCGGTGAAGAGCTGCTCGACAGACAATGGGTCGCCCACATCGACATACATGGCCTGGTGCTTGGCATCACCTGCGAACAGTGTGTTGAAACGTGCGTTTCACATCCAGTAGCCTTGTAGGCTATATGGGCCGACGCATATAGAAGTGAAGGAGGAAGAAGATGAGTAAAAAGCGCGCGATCCATGCTACATGGCAGTTGTTACTTTTTGAATAGAGAAGACGTGTGAACGGGCAGCCTCCTTGTGTGAGGCCATGTTTGTTCTCTACCACAAATACTACTGCTTCTTGCCTTTGCACAATGCGTAAGACGAGAGGCATGTGCCCGGATTCTGTGCCATAATGCATGTGAACAGGAGCGGCACGTTTGCAGTTTCAATCAATCATGCAGCTTCACATTCTCGTATCCGCGGCTGATAAACGTTCTTACACTTAGTACTCAAGACGGCCCTTGTTCACTTTTTCAGCTGTTAACCTTTATTTGGTGAGGAGCTAACGTTAGGGACGTTGTGCCGAACAAACTGGTAATCACAAGTTTTCATGCCGCACCTGAGTCCGCAATGTACTCTCATTAGACATACTTAGAGATGACGCTCTCGGAATATATATATATATATATATATATATATATATATATATATATATATATATATATATATATATATATTCTCGCCACTCGTGATCTTAAACCGCTTTAGTATAGACGCTTCATCGACGATATTTCCTTAATTTGGCACCACGGTGAGGCTGCATTACTATCTTTCTGTGGATAAAACCACAGAAATTATTTCAAAAGAGAGCGCAGATATCAAAGTTATTATGCACCGATTATTAGCATCCTCACTTTAACTTGTTTGCAGTAATAAATTCCTGAAATACAGGTATTTTGTGCGATTTACCATGTTTGTGACTTTTTTCTTCAAAAGTACTTCCACAAGCGAGAAAGAAAATAGACTCATAAGATTGTATTTCACTTGTTCTTTCAGGGGAAAAAATATTGCGACCAAGCAGTGCACCGCTTTTTCCCTAGGTGCGGTCAAAATTCAGAAATTGCGAAATTTGCAGAAAAGTGTTTTTTGCCAGAATTATATATTTTTTTCAGGCGATAAAAGATTTTTCGCTAAACTAACTTCTAAACCATTGTTCTGGGTATAATGCCTAAGCCTACAGTGAATTTCATCAAAATCGGGAGTGGTGGCCGGTACTACGTGTGCAATCTTATCTGGACACACCCTGTACGAATACAACCGATGAGCGAAGCACTTTAGAAATGGGACGCAAACGACTATGGGCCTGATCTCGCTGCCGGCTTTCATGAAGGCGGTAAGGTGGGGAGCGGGTGGGGAGAGAATCTGCTGCGCTAGGTGGCGGGAACGACTTAGCCAGTGAGTGTGCAGCTGCGCAGCGCAGGGAGAGGGAGGCAGATGGGAGAGGGGCGCGAGCAGTGATGCGGCAGGAAGCTTCGACGGCGGCGACGAAATGCCGCGCGCGGCGTTCGGCGCCCGCAGCGTTTCATTGTTTGTTTGCGCCGGCGCCTGGTGGGGAGAGCGTGTGCTACTACCTTTGACAAAGCGCCGTAGGGCGCTAGAATGATGGCTGTCATTTCACAAACCGCAATAAAGTGGTGAAAGTGAAGACGACCATTATAACCAGTTGTGCACAGAGCTTATTTCTTTTAACCTCGAATTTCTGGTGCGCTAGAACCAAACCGCTCAAGGTCTAAACATTTCCTCTGAAATCACCGGCCACTGCAACAAAAGGCGATGCTTAAGAGAAGGGAGCTTTGACGGCGGGGTGCGGGCCTAAGGAGCTTCGTTCCTAAAAAGTTCCGTTCGGACCACGACAGCTCGTGGTACTTGCAGGTGAGTTGACCTGGTGCGCTGATGGTCTCGTCAGCTTCGGTAGACGACGAGGGTTCCCGATGTTACAACCGACTCGATTTCTTGCCGTTTGCTGCCTAGGCGGGACGCGCGGCACAGATGACCGCGCTCTTCGTTGGTTGAACGTCAAATCCTAAGCAGCGAAAATTATTTCGCGGCTTACGCATCTCCACCGCACTCCCCCAACACGTGCATTTTGCTGCAGGTATCTAAAAGTCCCGGAGGCTACTGTTTCCTATTGCCAGCCGTGGGACGTCTCTCTCCCAACAGCAAGGCGCCCTTTCCTCAACGAAGGGGCTCGCGCGCGAGAATGACAGACGTTTGCGATACTTATGCAGTCGGCTAAGACGCCCCCCCCCTCCGGAAACTTTCTGCACCTAACGTGGTTTTGCACTGCCTCGAGTATCGGATGCATTGCAAGCTTTCTGCGCGTCAACTGGTTTTGCGCTGCCTCTGTGATCGGCCCATTTTTTACCAAGCCAGGAAGGCATGTGATGACGTCGTCATGTGAGGTCATAGTGAGGTCATCACGGGATGATGATTATTTCCATCACTCATGTTGGCGCCACCGATGCCGATGGTCAATATTCGCGTTTTATGAGGCATCTAAGGCTCTCGCCTTAAAAGCGCTTCAGCGATACGTCCCCGTGAAAGCCGTCTAAACACCGCACCTGATGACCCCGTCGCAGGCCCGTAGCCAGGGGGGGGGGGGGGCTGGAGGCCCGTCCCCTCCCCCCGAAATTTTGGTGAAGTAGGTGATTTTACCAAAAAATAATGAAAATTGTTGTTTTTCTCAACTGGTCAACGTTTTCAGCAAGTGCCCCCCCCCCCAGAAAAATATTCCTGGCTACGTGCCTGCCCCTTCGACTGATTATTGCCTTTCTGTAACTTGCAAGTCCTTTCTAAGTATATTGCCACGCGTGCTAGTACGGTACGAACCGGCTATCTTCGCCCCATGCTTTCTTGCATGTATTGATAGCGAACGCCTTGGTTTTAGGGTGACGCCCCGTTTGTGAGATAAACGGTGCACAAGGGAATAAGTACTGCGCAGGCGCCGATGTCAAGCCGAGTGGGCGAGGAGGGCCTGCGAGCGTGTTTCTCGTTTTGTGTAGGACTGAGTCGGGCAGTCGTTGTTGGGTGGCGTTTTCTTTCGGCTGGCTATCCGCGGCCGTGTTATTCCCAGTTCCGTTTTCCTTTCGTGTGGGCACAAGTTCGCTCAATAAAGAAGTTCCTTCAGTTTCTTTTGCGCTGTTACTGCCTGCTTGAGTGCATTCTGTCTCTACTACGCGACATTTCTGGTAGAGGTGTTGGGTACCGAACCCGGTACCTCTCGCGTCTACCCGCTCCCGAGAAAGACGTCTACCCGCTCCCGAGAATTGACGATACGCTGGATAGACTCAGCAGCGCAAAGTATTTTTCTTCGATGGACATGAGGAGCGGCTACTGGCAAATCGAAGTCGATGAAAGAGACCGCGAGAAAACTGCTTTCATCACACCGGATGGCCTCTTCGAATTTAAGGTCATGCCATTCGGACTTTGTTCCGCGCCAGCAACATTCCAGCGTGTAATGGACACCGTGCTTGCAGGCCTGAAATGGCAAACATGTCTCGTCTACCCGGGCGACGTGGTGAGCACCATCAGAGGCTCCAAACTGTGCTCGAAGCGATGAAGTCTTCAGGATTGAGCTTGAATCCCAAGAAGTGCCGCTTCGCCTACGACAAGCTCTTGTTCCTCGGTCACGTAATTAGTCATCACGGCGTGCTCCCGGACCCCGAGAAGACTGCCGCCGTTGCACATTTCCCGCGGCCCACAGACAAGAAAGCCGTTCGCAGGTTCCTGGGCCTGTGCGCGTACTACAGGCGTTTTGCGATGAACTTTTCACACTTATAGACGTCAGACTCTGGAGTTTCCAAGACGTGTGGCGCCACCTGTCGGATAAGTTTTGAGTAGTGCATAGACCGACTCCCTCGCACAGTTTGCTATGGGACCAGGTGGAACTAGCGAGTGCGAAACAACGATTTGAGCTTAATATCGCGTGTGTTTGCGCATTTAACACTCAGAACGAAAGCTGTGAATTGCTCTCCGCTAGTCGGACGCGCCACCGAACCGTCGTGAAGTGCTTGCTCGATCACTCGCCAGAACGACGGCGAAAACAGCAGCAGACGAGACCCCTCCGCACGCTACGAAGAAACGCCGCAAAAGACGCAATGTTGCGTTGTGAATTGCCACGGACGTAAAAGACTGAATAACAACGTTCAGTTTTGCCGATTTCCATAGTTGTCGTACGAAGAAGAAAGGCGGGAGCGCTGGATACGGGATGTTGCGAGCGTGTTGGGTAAGCGAAGTACCCGCGTTCTCCACAGCCGGTCGCATGAGAAAGTGTGATAATGTTGCTCTGCTGTTGTTTTGCGTAGCCCTGATGGAGAACCGTGGTAACCTTGACTATGAAGCTCAGCAGAGGCTCTGACCGCGGTGCTTGTCGTGTAACACGAAGTGAGCAGCTAGAGGCAGACTGAAGACGCGTGATACGCACACCACGACGAGTTGGTCGTCCCAGCACAGCATCGCGGACGTACGTTTTGAAGGCTCAGAGTTCTGGTTCTAACTAGCTAACACGTGCGTCATACAAGTAAATCGCAGAATGTTGGTCGTGACCACCTTCAGGTTTGTTTCGCCCGTGTCCTCCGCGGTTGCCGTAGGTTTTGCCTTTGGTTGTACCCCGCGAAAGTGGACACGCACGTATCCCCATTTGCAGTACACACAAACGGAAGACGACCATCAAGAGACCATTTGAGGATGCGTAATAAAATAGTCCAATTCACGGGAAGCGAGAGATGAATTAACGGAGAATACAACTGCAAAGGCGAAAATCGCCGGGGCCATTCGTCCCTGATGAACGGAGTTTTGTACCACTGATCGTAAGATGCATAGCTAAGTAAATTGATCGTGTATGTACTTTATCGCTGTGTCATTACGTATATACCCGATTTTAACGCATTTAGGCGCTAGAGAACGGATGTCGGAGGGCTTGCCTCGAACTCGATGTCGTGTGATGCTCGCTTGTACTTGCGAGTTGCAGCGCGCGGGAATAACTAAAACTTGTTTTGCATTGTACTCGCACTTCGCTTTGATCAGCGTCCTTGGTTTCTGAAGCGTATATTGGCAGAAGAAGCTTTCTGGGTCCTTGATTTTCAGGAAACGGCGCCTCGACACCAACGAAAGAGGAACGATATATTGTGGTCTATGCACATTCGCGTGCGGACGGCTCTCTTTGCACTACCCAGTTAGTGCCAGGGCTGCGATGAGGGCGCTGGTGGCGGTGTTTTTCGCAGCGCCACCTGGGCAGAGTCTGACGTCTATAGCCGAGCCTCTCATACGCCTCAATAGAGCAGACACGCAATTCACGTGGAACGAGCCTGAGGAAAATGCGTTCAGAGAACTTCAACGACGTCTGCAGGCGCCGCCCATTCTTGGCCACTTCGACGAGAATGCAGATACAGAAATACAAACGGACGCAAGCGGTGTAAGACTAGGCGCCGTTCTCGTCCAGAAAAAGAGTGGCTTCGAACGTGTTATCGCCTCCGCCAGCAGGGCACTACCTAATGCTGAAAGGAACTATTCGACGACAGAAAAGGAGTGCCTTGGCGTCGTTTGGGCGTTAACTAAATTTCGCCCATACGTGTATGGCAAGCCATTCAGAGTTGTGACTGACCATCATGCACTTTGCTGGCTGGCCAACCTGAAAGACCCTTCTGGCCGCCTAGCCCGCTGGAGTCTACGCCTACAGCAGTTCGACGTCACCGTCGTTTATAAATCAGGGCGGAAACACTGTGATGCCGACTGCCTGTCCAGAATACCCGTTGACCCACCTCCGGCTAATGCAGAGGACGACGACGCTTTCCTTTGGCTTAAGGTGCCAGCACCATGCACAGGACCAACGCGACGATCCAGACCTATGCCACGTCATCGAATACCTGGAAGGCAAGAATGACTCGCCGCCACGGTTATTCAGGCGTGCTGTTTTATCGCTATGCCTCCAAAACAACGTTCTCGTTAAGAAAAGCTTTTCGCCGAATAGATCAACGTACCTCCTCGTCGTGCCGACAAGCCTGCGAAAAGAAGTCCTAGACGCGGCTCACGGTGCGCCTACGGCCGGGCATCTCGGCTTTTATGCGTACTTTGAAAAGAAGACAAGAAAAATATCACTGGCCACGTCTGAACAACGATGTCGCGCACTAAGTGAAAACCTGTCGAGACTGTCAGCGTGGGAAAACTCCACCGAAAAGGCCGGCCGGACTTCTGAAACCCATCGATCCACCATCAAGACCCTTCCAGTAAATAGGCATGGATCTGCTTGGGCCCTTTCCAACTTAAATTCTGGGAACAAGTGGATAGTGGTAGCAACCGATTATCTGACACGGCTTGCAGAAACAAAAGCACTGCAGTCGGGGTGAGCGCTAGAAGTGGCCAGATGTTTTCTTGAGAACATCGTTCTCCGACACGGCGCACCCGATGATGATGATTAGTGGGGTTTTGTGGCGCAAGGGCCATGGGTGGCCAAAGAGCGCCATGTCTTCTGTGTGGTGTTGGCGATGACCAATGATTTCGATGACAGGGTGTATTTTGGCTGTATAGAGGCCTAAAATCACGCGCTCTAAGGAAGCGTAAAAGGGGTGTATAAGGTATAAAATTATGGCAGTGACAAGTGATGTGATCTATGGGTGTGGGATGAATGACGAGTGAGTATGATATTTACAAGTGAGAGGCGGGAAAATAGCACGAATGCCTTCTCAAGGCCTTTGAGCCCAAAGGCCGGAAGGCAGGTGCTTGCTTTGAAAGAATTACCGCAGCAGCAGCCTCAATGATGAGACCGCGCTACGGAGCGCCTGGAAAAATAACATTGAAATTTACATCCTTGAGATATTCACAGAGGGACTGATACTTAAAGAGAGGTTCTTTGCCAACGAACATATCGGGATGGAGTGGGAACTGGAGGTATATTGATGAGAAATGCTTTTTCCTGAAAGCGTCTAGTTCCCTGCATTGCAGTAGGATGTGGAGTACAGTGAGGGGGTCGCCACAGTGGTCACACAACGGTTGGTCGCCTCCGGACAAAAGGTATGCATGTGTACTATGTGTGTGTCCTATTCGGAGTCTGCAGAGTGTTACTTGTGTACGACGTGCCTTGGATATCGGCGGCCAATTACCAAGGTGCGGTTTTATAAGATGTAATTTATTTTGCTTTTCCTTATTCCATAGGTGCTGCCAATGAGCCCTGAGCTTAAGTTTTAGGAAGGGCTTCAGGTCCAGTGCAGGGACAGTCATGGGTGTATCGGCAGCGTTTCCGTGAACGGATGCCGCCAGCCGGTCCGCCAACACGTTCCCTTCGATCTCGCGATGCCCTGGCACCCAGCATACAACAACATGCTGTCCGAACGTGTAGATAGTGCATATGAGTGAGTAAAGAGAAACAAGGACAGGGTTTCTATGTTTTTTCAAACTTTTTAAAGCTTTTACTACACTTAGGGAATCTGTATATATAACTGCATTGTCTATTTTTAATTGTTTAATGTGTTTAACGGCCACCAATATCGCATATGCCTCTGCTGTGAAAATGCTTGTGTTAGGATGCAGAACGCCGGCATCTGAAAAGGATGGACCGACCGCGGCGTAGGACACAGAAGTGTGAGACTTAGAGGCATCGGTAAAAAATTCTGGAAAAGTGTATTTGTGCTGGAGTTCGAGGAAGTGTGTACGGATGTGTGCAGCAGGCGCGTGCTTAGTAACTTCCACGAAGGATACATCGCAATCTATTAGTTTCCACTGCCACGGTGGAGGATATGCAGCAGGAGCCAGCAGACGGTGTTCAAGAAGTGGCACACCCATTTCTTCAGCTAGGCTCCTCACACGAAGCGCGTAAGGCTTTCTCATGGCAGGACGGTTTTCAAACAGGATTGAACTGGACAGATCATTGATAGCAGAGTGTAAGGGGTGTTCTCCATTCGCGTTCACCTTGAGGAAATATACAAAAGAGAGGTAGGATCTCTGGAGGTGTAACGACCACTCGTTCGATTCGACATAAAGGCTTTCCACGGGGCTAGTACGAAAAGCACCCGTAGAAAGTCGAATGCCTAGATGATGGACAGGGTCAAGCATCTTCAAGGCGCTTGGTGTCGCAGACTGATAGGTTATCGCCCCGTAATCTAGGCGCGTGCGTATGAGGCTTCTATATAAATTCATCAGGCACTTTGTGTCACTACCCCAAGTAGTGCGTGACAACACTTTCAGCACATTCATTGTTTTTATGCACTTGTTTTTTATATACTTTATGTGTGATATGAAGGTTAGTTTCGTGTCTAGAATTACACCTAGGAATTTCTGCTCCGTTTTCACCGGTATTCGCTGGCCGTGGAGGTGAATGTCCGGATCAGGGTGGATGCCTCTCTTTCTTGAGTATAATACGCAAGTGCTTTTTTGCGGGTTAAGGCTGAACCCGTTCTCGTCTGCCCATTTAGTTACCTTCTTCAAGCCAAGTTGCACCTGCCGCTCGCACATTGCGAGATTGCAAGATGTAAAGCCGATTTGTACGTCATCGACATATGTGCAATAAAACATGTTACGTGGGATGGACAGCCGCAAGGAATTCATTTTGATAATAAAGAGTGTACAACTCAATACACCACCCTGCGGAACTCCTGTTTCTTGGACAAATATTCGAGACAAAACAGTGCCCACTCGAACACGGAATGTCCGATTGGACAAGTAACTATCGATTATGGTGAACATCCTACCCCGTACACCTAAATGTGAGATGTCTCGAAGTATACCAAAGCGCCATGTGGTATCATACGCCTTCTCCATATCGAGGAACACAGACAGAAAGAATTGTTTATGGACGTAAGCGTCACGGATTTCTGCCTCGATACGTAACAGGTGGTCCGTTGTGGATCTACCTTCTCGAAACCCGCATTGGTATGGGTCAAGTAGACTGTTTATTTCAAGGAAGTGTAGGAGTCGCCTGTTTATCATCTTTTCGAAAACCTTGCATAGACAGCTTGTTAGGGCTATAGGCCTGTAATTGGAAACTGAGGACGGGTCCTTGCCCTGTTTTAAAATGGGAATAATAATGGCTTCTTTCCAGGCCGAGGGGATCTCGCCGGAAAACCAGACAGCATTATACAGCGAAAGGAGGGCTTTTTCGGTTACAGATGGCAGGTGTTTCAACATTTCGTATACAACACGGTCGGAGCCTGGGGCGGAATTATTGCAGCAATTAAGCGATGCTTGTAGCTCAGCTATACAGAAAGGTTCATTGTATGCTTCGTGTTTTGTGGATTTTCGCTCTAGTTTCTGTTTTTCGATTCGTGTTTTGTATCGTTGGAAAGCTTCGGTATAGTGCGACGAGCTCGACACCTGTTCGAAGTGTGCGCCGAGGGAGTTTGCCTGGTCCTTCAAGCTGTCGCATTGTGTGTTTACAAGAGGGAGTGAATATGCCTGCCGCCCTGCTACCCTACTAACCATGCTCCAGACTTTAGCTTCCTGCGTATATGAATTAATGCCCGATAAAAACTTCTGCCAACTTTCCCTTCTTGCCTGTCGGCGCATTCTCCTACCTTCTGACTTTATGTTCTTAAAATTTGTAAGATTCTCAGCTGTCGGATAGTCGCGAAGCAACTTCCATGCTTTGTTTTGTTTCTTGCGCGCATTTCCGCACTCTTTGTTCCACCATGGAACTCGTCGTTTTCCAGAGTGACCACTTGTTTGTGGAATACATTTGGTTGCAGCATCAATCAGAAATGCTGTAAAGTATTCTACAGCTGCGTCTATGCTTAAGGCAGCCATGTCCGTCCAACTTAACAGTGTAACTTTCCGAAACAGTTCCCAATCTGCTTTCTCAGTCAGCCATTTTGGAACCTGAGGGGGACATTCATTTGTAATTGGTATGTTCAGAAGTATTGGAAAGTGGTCACTTCCGTAAGGATTATTGATAACTTTCCATTTGACTAGGGGCAGAAGTGATGGAGATGCTATGCTGAGATCTATGGACGAGAATGTTCTGTTTGCGAGGCTATAGTATGTTGGTTGTTTTTTATTTAAGAGACATGCGCCAGAAGAGAAAAGGAACTGTTCGATCAGACGACCTCGCGCATCGCAGCGAGAGTCTCCCCACAGACTGTTGTGTGCATTCAAGTCTCCAAGGACCAGATATGGTTCTGGAAGTTGATCTATTAAGGACTCAAATTCATGTTTCTGGAGCTGGTAGTGCGGGGGTACGTAAAGTGAGCAGATTGTGATCAGTTTGTTGAATAGGACGGCTCGAACAGCCACTGCCTCAAGGGATGTTTGGAGTGGTAAGTGGGTACATGCAATTCCTTGGTTAACTATAACGGCTACGCCACCAGATGACGCCACAGCATCATCCCGGTCCTTTCGGAATATGACATATTGGCGTAGAAAATTCGTGTTCTTGGATTTTAAATGTGTTTCTTGTACACACAGCACTTTTGGTGAGTGTTCATGTAGCAACTCTTGGATATCGTCGAGGTTTCTTAGAAGACCTCTCACGTTCCACTGTAAAATTTGTGTATCCATTTTGAGTGTAAATTAGTGCTGTGTGTACTGGAACAACTATTGCCTTATGTCACAGAGCCCTTTCCAGGCCCTGTGATGCGGGCTTTTTCTTTTTTGGCGCGCTCCAACGAGCTGCGCCGTTCCTTCGGCGCTTGAGACGCCGTTGGACTTGCCATTGTGTCCATCGCCTCGGCAGAGGCGCTGGATGCCCGCTCGCGACTAACGTGCACGGGTGTCAGAGTTTTGGGGCTTTCTGCCTGAGCAGAAGGCCCTGGGCCTGCAGATCCAGAGGCCTGCATGCCCTTTGGTTGCGGAGCAGCAGAGGCTGCTTCCGCTGAGGGGGCGGATGGCGCTGCCGCCCGTACGCTTTGCGTGGTACGCGCGGCCGCCACGAACCTTTGTGGCACTGCCCCCTTGCGTGCCACGTCCGCGAATGAAGGTCCCTGCGCAAAAGAAAGGCGTTTTCGCGCCTCCCTAAAGGAGATGTTTTCTGTAACCTTGAGTGTGATTACTTCTTTTTCTTTTTTCCACGAAGGACATGCACGAGAGTAGGCGGGGTGCCCACCGTCGCAGTTTGGGCAGTGTGGAGATTCAACACAGTTGTCAGCAGGGTGTTCATGTGAACTGCACTTGGCGCAGGTTTGACGGCCACGGCAACTCTGAGAGCCGTGACCGAAACGCTGGCACTTGAAGCAGCGTCGCGGGTTGGGGATGTAAGGTCTGACCTTTAGTTTCAAGTATCCTGTTTCGACATGTTCTGGCAGTGTGCTTGTGGCAAATGTGAGAATGAGGTGTTTTGTCTGGATTTCTTTATCTTCACGCCTGATTTTAATTCTCTGCACATTGATCACATGCTGGTCGCTCCAGCCCTCGAGGAGTTCACTTTCTGTGAGGTCGATCAAGTCTTGGTCTGACACCACACCTCGCGAGCTGTTCAGAAAGCGATGCGGGGTGACTGAGACAGGTGTGGTTCCCAACGAAACAAGTTTGGACAGTTTTTCATATTGCATTTTACTTTGTACTTCAAGGAGAAGGTCTCCGCTAGCCATTCTAGTTGCCTGGTAACCGTGGCCGAGAGTTTCGGTGAGGCATTTGGACACAACAAAGGGAGAGGTTGTTCTTGCATTCTTTTCGAGTGTTTGGCAGTGGATGACGTGGAAGCGTGGAAAAATTTCTTTTGGTTTAAGCAAGGCATTCAAGGTGTCTTCGGTGCGCCCTCTCTTTGAGACAGGGCGATCATTCAATCGTGGAAAGGAGAATGAGGCCATAGATTGTGTATAATTTCGGCAGCCATGTCAGCCGCCCACCATGGAGCCCAACATGGGGACGCAACAGCACTTATATTGATATAAGGCATGCCAACGCCAGCTGTACACAGCTACTATAACCAAATATAATGTGCCCAAGAGAGGGCACATACACAAGGTTAACCCTCGCCGCCAAGAAAAAAACGGAAGTAAATGGAAGAGAGGAGAGGACAGAAAAGATGCAAAGTGAGAGAGAAAGACGAAGATGTGAGGGGAGAGAGAGACAGGAAAAGGCGACTGCCGATTTCCCCTGGGTGGGTCAGCCCAGGGGTGCCGTCTACGTGAAGCCGGGGCCAAAGAAGTGTGTTGCCTCTGCCGGGGGGCCTTAAAGGTCCAATCACCCGGCGTCGGCTCAACCCCCAGGATCCCCTTTTCCCCGGACACGGCAAAGCCACGCACGGCTAGGCGTGGGAGGGGTCGAAACCCCCCGTTAGCTCGGGTCCGTGGTGTCGCTACACACCAAACGCCTGCTTGCGCAGACGCCCCTGCGGGGACGGCGCACCCGAGATCCTCGTTACCGACCGGGGCACGGCGTTTACGGCGCAGCTGATGCAGCAGATCTTGCACTTCAGTCACACCAGCCATCGCCGAACGACCGCTTATGACCCCCAAACTAATGGCCTCGCGGAACGTTTGTACAGGACGCTCGCAGATATGCTCTCAATGTCTGTAGACGTCGAGCACAAGACCTGGGACGAGATTTTGCCACACTTAACATTCGCGTACAATACGTCACACCAGGAGACAACACGGATGACTCCCTTTGAGCTTGTCTACGGCCGACAATTTACCACCATGCTCGATGCCGTGTTGCCTCACGTTGACGACAACGATGTTGGCGTGGACGTTGCTGGATTTCATCAACGCGCCGAAGAGGCCCGCCAGCTGGCCCGCATTCACATCAAGCGACAACAACACATCGACGCCCGTCATTACAACCGAAAACATCGCCACCAGCAGTACGCGCCTGGTGACCGTGTGATGGTATGGACACCCATCCGCCGCCGTGGTCTGAGCGAGAAGCTGCTTCAGCGCTACTTCGGACCCTACAAAGTCACTCGACAGCTGACTACACTTGTGTACGAGGTTGTCCTTGACGGAATGACACAACTTGAAGGACGTCGGGCGCGTACGGAACCAGTCCACGTCGTATGCCTCAAGAGGTTCTACGACCGTTAACAGCATTAAGATGTTTGTTCCCTAGGCAACCATCTTAGTTGCCTTCCTTTTTTTTCTTTCCTCCAACATCGGGATGATGTTCCTTCACGGGAGGGCAGTGCCACGCGTGCTAGTACAGTACGAACCGGCTATCTTTGCCCCATGCTTTCTTGCATGTATTGATAGCGAATGCCTTGGTTTTAGGGTGACGCCCCGTTTGTGAGATAAACGGTGCACAAGGGAATAAGTACTGCGCAGGCGCCGATGTCAAGCCGAGTGGGCGAGGAGGGCCTGCGAGCGTGTTTCTCGTTTTGTGTAGGACTGAGTCGGGCAATCGTTGTTGGGCGGCGTCTTCTTTCGGCTGGCTCACCGCGGCCGTGTTATTCCCGGTTCCGTTTTCTTTTCGTGTGCCCACAGGTTCGCACAATAAAGAAGTTCCTTCAGTTTTTTTCACACTGTGACTGCCTGCTTGAGTGCATTCTGTCTCTACTACGTGACAATATATAGGTTTTGCAAGTATTTTACTCCTTTATACTCCACCGAGCCACTCACTGGCCAACTTCTTGTAAACAACTAGGTTCTGACGCACCTTTCCACACAGCCTCACCTTCTACCCTCTTGGTGCGTCTGTCAGCGGTTCGTCCTTTCCGCCGAGCTTCGCCCCTCATGGGGCACCTCCCATTGGTTCCCCCTTTCCAATAATTTTCACTCTCACCACGGCACTTCCTTTTCGCCAGGCCTTTCACGCCACGGCGCAGCAACTCCCCTTTCTACCGAGCTTCACTATCGCCACACACCGCAAAGCCGCACCGCCACGCCGCCGCCGGCAAAGAGTCTACTAAGAGAAGCATCGCTGATAAAGAATTATGTTCCTTAACGCCGCGGTTGAAGATTGGAATCTGGTCATTGCGGTGCATGGTCGTCCGCGCATGCACAGTGTCGTTGCCGGCAGGTACATATTATTCCTTCCATTGTATGTACATTTCCTTCAGATGCAGATGCCAGCTAGTCCCGTCGTTTCTTCTGCTTGCGATTCATGTATTCCACTGGTGTTTTATGCGTTTCTACAATGCACCAGCTAGCCAAGTTCACGCCGTGAAACTACAGATTTCTTCTACCACGGGCAACTTTCTTCGTGTTCAACCCTCCGGCAACGAAGCGACGTCGTGTGGAGGCACCATCGCCGTCGCATCCTACACGCCCATATCATTTAAAGTGTGGGAAGCGGCCTCAAAAAGTCGCTGCCCCATTCGGATCCCTAGACTTCAGCGGGACACTGGAGACACATCTGGCAGGATCTTGAAGTCGGAACGTTGGATGCAAGAGCGATTACTGCAATAATGGTTGCTTTTTGCTCTACGCAAGGTAAGAGGAGGGCGGGATCAACTTGCATTGCCTGCGTGAGCGCCGTCACTTAGCAGGGCAGGCGACAGAAGTGCTGTGGCATCAGGTGCGCCGAAGCCTACCAACAAGGCTAATAGAACCGTTCAATGTGACACTGTCACTTACTTATGTGAAACTTCTCTCCTATTTCGCCATGAAGTTCTCAAAAGAGACCGAAGTACCGCTTAGCCCCTCGCCTTCGTGGTGACGCGGCTCCGTCAACAGTACGACATATTCCTGACTAGGTAGCGTCTGAGCAGATGGCCGATTACCTCACTGCGGGCGTGGAGTGTGCCTTGCGATGCGCTTGTGGGCCAGTAAGAAGGATGTTCTGCGTCCGCTGGCTGATCATTTCGTAGGCAAAGAACTGACCTTGTTCGAGGCTCACAAAGAAGGAGGTCTCGTTATACCGCCGAAAGGCGCCTTGAATGTGAATGCCTCGGCTGCTGTGCTTCCATTTCAAGAAATCGGCTGTGAGACTAAGCATGGCTATAACGGGGTTAATCCGGCTTCTCAAATGACCGGACCTTCAATGGTTCGAAAAACAAGTGAATACATGCAAGGTCACACACTGCGCGTCTTCACCGCGAATACACAGGAATCTGAGTGCTTCCCATTACGAGCCATAGTGAGCGAGGATGGCTCGTAGTAGAGGTTAGTTGGCCGCTATCTACAGCTCAAGCTTGGCGTCAATAAAATGTTGATCCCTTAGCTGTTAACCAGCGTTGTCGACGCCTTGAAGGACGGACTTCCGGATGTGAAAGCAGGGCTTCCGTTCCCATGGAAGGGTTGTATTATGCCGTGCCGCAATGAGCAACTCCCGATGATGCCTGAATTCAGATAGGAAAGAGTTCGCTCTTTTCAATAGACAGTTTTTAAGGGCGAAGCTCCATTAGCCGTGGGTCGTGCGTCCCCGATGTATGTAGTAGCCACCTCTCGTTTAGTTCGTGGAGTGTCCGCTAGATGGCGGTACTTGTATATGGTTAATTCGTGGAGTGTCCGCTAGATGGCGGCACTTGTATATGATGAAAACACGGCTCAATGCCGGCTAGATAACTGAGGACGACGAAGTGGGAAGCTCGAGCAGCAACCACGATTTCTCTGAGGAAGACGACGCTCGGGTCTTCGGTTCTTCGGACGTGTTCAAGGCCGGCTAGATAACTGAGGACGACGAAGTGGGAAGCCAGTCCGATCCCGCAACCCGTTCCTGCAGTGGATACTCCTGTCCACCGCTACAGTCGCCGACTGCGAGGCCTTAGCCCCGAGGCCATCCCTCTGGAACTTCTCCAGCCAAGCCCTACATCAGGAGAAATGGCCACCGCCGGCGCTTCACAGGTGACTGTTGACCAGCCGATGCGAGAAAGTTTGATGTTTAACATTTCTCACGTGTTTACTTTAGTGGGGCGAATTACTCGTATTCACGGTTTACCGATGATGCCCTCCGGAGCTTCGCCCCACTCATCATCATTCACCCCGTGGATATACTGTAATTTTTTGGAACAACCTTAAGTCTATGCTTGCGGACATCCTCAGCGACACGTGTTTCGAGAAGCACGAAATTGTTATAGGTTCTGGTACAGCGCCTGTGTTGGGAAGCACTTCCTTGGTAAAATTTGACTGTATGTTACAAGACAGTCTAAACCACGGTGTTAGAAGTATTATAGGTGGACCGACGGCGCCTCCGGAAGCGGCGAACTTCTGTCCGCGGTTTGTGGCGTCTGGTTCACAGGGCCCTAGATGGCGCTACACTACTGGTGGCTCAAGAGCGGTATCAGGTGTGGTCGCTTCGGAGCCGCGACCGCCCCTCGAAATGAATAAAAAACTGTGCGTTCGCGCTATAACGAGGGCAAAAATAAATAAATAAATAATAGCTTCGAATAAATCGAAATTTGGACGATACAGCCGCTACCTGTTGAATATATTGAATTTGCCACCGCGAAGGTTGGCGCTGGCAAATTCAGCATATGCTTTCCTCATTCGGACAATTAAAGATATGACAGTGACGTCACGCTGAAATATGACAAAAATTAGTTCTATTTGTAGAAGTATAGTTTAGATAGTACCGCATTAGCCGTAGTATTACAACAGAAAATACTGTCTTTGCTGTCGCGAACATTCGAAGTAATTTGCGGTCGTTGATCGCGGATAAAAAAATGTGTCACGAATACGACTTTTTAGCTGGTCGTGCATAAAATACTGAATTTTAGCGAATGCCAGCAGCTAAGTTTGAGGCACCGACGAAGGATATGAAAAAGCATCCTGGTTTGGCACTGCGAGAAGGGGAGACATTATGAATGGTGGATATATGTTTCCGATTCTTCTCTGTTGCGAACTGAGGAATATATTTCACTGTTTATGCCTCGCATAGTCACCCGAAGACAGCGTTACTACTTCGTCTTTCAAGGAACACGTCGATCGCGGTGTGCGGAGTCTTTACGAGCGTAGCCAGTCAACGGCGATGGTACACCGGTTACGGTACTCGGCTGCTGACCGAAGTTCCCTGGTTCGATCCCAGCCACGGCGGTCGCATTTTGATGGAGACGGCATGCTAGACACCCGTGTACTCTACGATGTCAGTGCATGTTAAATAACACCACATCGCCGAAATTTGTGGAGCTCTGCTACAGCGTGCCTCATAATCATAACCTGGTTTCAGCACGTAAAACCCCAGATATTCTCATTGTTAACAAGCGTAGCTTTCGCACGGAGAGAGAAATACTGCACACGCACGTAGGTGTTAAAAAAAACGGGCCAACTCACGGCGTGGATGAACTCAAGACGATGAACTCAAAACGAACTCAATACTTCGTCGGCACGGCGTCATTAGCCAGAGCCGCCTTTCGTGATGTGCTCACAAGAACGTGCCCTTTGTACACTGCTTCCCACGTCTTCTTTATGTACCTCGGCTCGAAGTGCTTCTCGCACACGTAATCAGTCGACTGGAGCACGCGGTCCTTGCGCGGAATCGCATGGCGCCAAACATTCAGGCGTTCCGCATCTCGGGGTGCAGGAAAATCGACTTTTCAGTGCAGGTCTTGTACACAGAGCTGCACCGCGGCACAAAACACTTTCGGCCCATTTCACGGCTTTCTCACTCGAATAGCATGACCTGCCATCGCACAAAAAGAATTAAACGAGGAAGCAATGTGGCGACAACTGCTTCGTCACCGTGGCGTTGTCGGAAGAGAGGCCGGCGCGCGCCGCTGTGAGCCTCTTGACTGCTCCTGCCATCCCGCGGCGTGACGTCGCGGAGGAACCGAAGTTCGACGCAGCGAGCGCATGGCGCCGGTGCTGCGTCGTCCCACCTGTACTTCTAACACCGTGGTCTAAACTACGACCGTTTCGCCATGGTTTTTAGTACGTGGATGACTTTCTGGTACTTCTAAATATGTCATGCCACATTAGTTTAGAAGCAGTGGCCCCAGATATTCTTAAGTGTTTTATGCCTCTACTGGGTCCTTTCCTTTGACATCCATTACTGCAGAGGATTTTTATCAAGTTCCTATACTTAGAAATAACGTTCTGTGTGAACGTTACGTATGTCTCTCACGTATGCTCCACGTTCTAAGGAAATCCTGCCATACGCCTCACGTCACTCAAAATGAACAAAAAAACTAGCATAGTTATGCTTTGTTTCAAGAACGCGTTGCAAAAGAGCTCACACGGTGCAGGCGAGTGTAGAGCAACAAGTAGGTTGAATTCGGCTGGGTTGAAAGACAGCAACGGGAGCGGTTGTGGAGAAGCTGCTGAAAGAGATGGAGAGGTTGCGCAGGGCAGATGCTTCTCCAGGGTACAGGGAAAAGTTAGTTACGCCTTATGTCCACAAATTGCCGCACAATATAAGGGAAGTACTCACCTACGGAGCAGAAACCTGGAGGCTAACAAAGAGGGTTCAACTTCAATTGAGGAGAACGCAGCGAACAATACAAAGGAAAATGATAGATGTAACCTTAAGGGACATGAGAGCAGAGTGGGTTAGGGAACAAATGGGTGTTAAGGACATCTCAGTCGAAATCACGAAGAAGAAATTGACGTGGGCAGGGCATGTAGCGAGAAGGCAAGACAACCGCTGGTCGTTAAGAGTAACAGTGGATTCTAAGAGGAGGCAAACGAGCGAGGGGGAGACAGTTTGGTGGACAGATGAGATTAAGGCGTTTGCGGGTATAACGTGGCCGCAGCAATCACAGAATCTGGTTGATCGGAGGAACATAGGAGAGGCCTTTGCTCTGCAGTCGGCGCAGTCAGGCTGATCATGATGATAAAGGGAGTAGCGACCAAGCATACCAAAAACGTCACAGTTTCGCCGCAAGGGCGAAGCAATGCATGCGATAGCAAGAAAAGCGGCCCGCGGTGGACGCGCTGCAGAAACATGTGCCCCCCGGCAGCAACTACCGCGCGAGCAGACAGCGGAAGGGCAAGGTTCTCCCTGCGCAATTATTAGAAGAAGCGTGCGAGCTGGCCGACGACTTTTAAATGCGTCCGTTGCGCTCCTCGCGCCATCTCGCTGGTAATGATGAAACGCTTATAAGCGCCTGCAGTCTCTGAGTCCTGCCAGCGGTAAAGGGTGTGTATATAACGCTCGCCGTTAACTACCTGAAGGATCTGCGCTTTGTGGCGTAGCGGTTAGCGCCACGTGCTGCGGATCGAGAGGTCGCTGGTTCGATTCCGCGCTTCGGAAGCATTTTTCTGAATTACATTTCTTTGGGACTTTATGTATATATATATACACGGTGCATGAGGACAGCAAAAACCAGCCGAGACTGTCCATATAATAGCTATCGCAATAACAAATCGGAAAGTCCAAAGTTACTGCGATACGAACAGGTCGCGCTTTCAATTGCCAAGCTGGCCGAACCGGCGAGCGGCAAAAAAGTGTGCTTCGTACAATGGAACAGCTGTTAGCATTAACACGTTAACAGCCACATGACCTCTTGAGAACAACCAATAGCACGCGACGGCGCCCGGCGCGGCCGCTGCCACCCATCTCGCCTTCCTCTCTCGCGCTTATATACGTGGCCCGCCCAGGTCATTGTGTTTCGCTGAACGCGAACAAGAATATCGGCTGCCCCTGTTCTCTTATACATTCCGCTCCCCCTTTCGACCTCTTACTGTCAGGCCTATCATTTTCCATTCCATCGGAGGCTGCGCGGTCCTCAACTTTTTCTGGCGTTCCATTGTTACCCTTTAAGTTTCAGGCCCATATGTTAGTACTGGCAATGTGCAATGAGTGAAAAGTTTTCGCTTTAGGGATATCGGTAAATTGCCTGTCTTTATTTGGAATGTCCACCGTATCTGCTCAATTTCATTTTCATGAGTAGGTTCTCCTGTAAGTAACTGACCTAAATCACATACCCTTGCACATATTCTAAAACCTCGTTGCTAATCATGAAGAGGCTAATCACAGAGGGTTGCGTTGCTAATCACAGAGGGTTCTTTTGCCACGCTGCAGATAATTTTCTTTGCAATTCGAGAAACCGAAGCTTCATGCAAGCGACGACTTTTTGCGCTTCTGTTAATGCATTTGTTCCTTGCGCTGTCTGCGTAATTCGCCGGCGACATTGTGTACTAATGCAACTGTTATACCGTCGAGCTTGACTTAAAGGCTGCAGAGAGATTTCCCACGAATGCGCTTGCTTATTGTCGCTCAGCGCGATAGCGTCCCGACATGCGGCACGTAGAACAGTCCAAACCAGTCAAGCCCACTACCCCTCATATTCGCCTTCCTGTCCGCGCCACCCACAATTTCCAACAGGCATAGTTATGTGCAGAATAACAAAATATAAGTAACTTCAAGGTGGCCTCCACCCGCAATGGCGCTGCCGCAGTTTCTGCCTCCCTCTTATGGCGTGACTGCCGAAATCCACTTTTGTTAGTCCGCTTAACCAGAACTTGTACAGGTTTTAAAACATTATCGAACCTCTTATAGACATTTGGACTACGACATTCGTGCTAAGTTTGGCATCGAAACCAGACAAAGTTACGACGGTAGAGGAATTGAATGTTTTAGCACGTTAGAGGCTAGTGATAGTGAACTGAGCGAACCACGACACGAGGTTCAGAAACAAACGCGTAGGTGTTTCGGAATCGCCTGAAAAAAAAAAGACTACAAATTCTGCAGTTACATAAGGTAAAATCTATTTTACCTTTCACTATTGATGGTTTGTACAATATGTTGCAATGAGCACAAATGTCACACGTACGATAAGCTGCGTTTGCTGTTGCGTATGTCGCTTTGCGCACTCTGCCACGCCAAACTTGTGCGTCATAGGTTGTGCTGATTTCGTGCGATACAAGTGTGGTTTTTTGAACGCCTGTTTGGCTTCCACATAAGCTGGCGTGTTTTCTGTCAAACTTTGCAGAAATTGGCACGAAGAAACGCTTGGTATTTCTGTACATCATTAAAGTCATTAACGTATGCACAATAAAGAAACGCGTTGACGTAATGTTCATAAGCCGAACGAATTTCCTCGTGGCTATGCAAAGCCTAACACCGCGAAGTAACGTTGGAAGGCGCTGCCATTTTCTGTGAAAATTGAGTCGCCGAAAGTTGTTTGCGTGCCTCGCACTTCTGTGTTTCAATATCAGCGGACTTTGTTGCGAGGCGTTTCGACAGAAGGTTACACTCAACTAACGAAATGGCTCGTTCTAGTAAATTTGAAAATGTAGAATGTTCACCTCTACAAATGTGCTAGAAATGTGACCGCAAACGAGGAGCGCTACCGTTTTCTTTTTTGCTCAACAATAAAAAAGTATACCAACACACGTGTTTGCACGGAAGAATATCATGCGTAGCGCTTAAAATCCATGTTCTCCATCCTGAAAGCCTGTAAGTACAGACGAGTTCTTTGCACAGGTTAAGGGGAAAACACATGTGAGAACGTTGCTTCGGAACTGAACAAGGCTGATATAAATGCATTTCCACTCTAAGCCGCATACCTGTAACGTGATTAATGAGAACTAACAGACAATAACTCCAAGGAAAGTATAGTGGGTGTTATCTGTAGCATTTAGAATATAAATGCCGGCGGCAAGTTATCTTTTCGTCCACTTTACTTTCTTCACATTTATATTCTAAATGCTACAGATAACACCCCCTATACTTTCCTTGGCGTTATTGTCTGTTAGTTCTCATTAATATTGTGTCTAACATAGAAAACGAGCCCTTAGGAGTCATCTCCTTTCCTTCATACCTGTAACGTGTCTCTTTGTATATCTGGGAGTTCAATAGACATTCTCGCTACCACGAAATAAAATTTACGTTACACGTTAAACTGTCTCCAAAGCACTTCAAGATAACCTTCACTGCAAGAATATTGGCACTTTCATAGCTATCTATAATAGCTTAACCACCTGGTAAATAATCAATAGCTATATCTGCAATTCAAGGAGATATCAGTCGGGTACTAAACCAACGTTGTGGACCCACCTGGCAAAGATCGGACAAAAGTTTCTGCTGCCTCCAACTGCTTGTCAGCAACCACCACGGTGACGCCTTTGGTGGCGAGTAAGTGGCAGACCGCCTGGCCGATACCACCCGCGCCCCCTGTCACCAGGGCAAGCCGTCCATTGAAAGACGCGTCCACTGCAGCCATCGTTAACTGTATATGGTGAGCTAAAAATCTTACACGCTTCCCGCACTTTAGCAGTTAGTGTAGCTCAACCCAAGCGATCACTGACACGCTTCGAATTCTATGTGCAGTAAACAACTGTTGAAGACAGGTGGCTGCATTAGTAGACCGAAGGCTGTAAATAGCTTCAGGGCTTTTTGTGCAATTCCGAATGTTCCATAGTGCTGGAAACAAAGCTGGCAGTACACCGACCCGTTTCACCTTTCCCTCACATCCGCCTATACATCCGCCTGCCTCGGTGCAGCAGGTGTTAAAACAATATCCAGAGGAGCGGTCGCTAAGTATAGGGCACTACGCATAGGGTGCACCCCCCCCCGCCCCTGTTAGCTCGGGTCTGTGGTGGCGCTACACAACAGACGCCTGCCGACGCAGACGCCCCTGGGGGGTGTTAAATAGCTCCAGGATCGCTGGAAAAACTGAATTGTTGCATATGTTCAGCCGCCTGTCATCAGGCAATAGACCACAGAAATCGCCAGAAAACACCTGATTCTCACTCATGGATTCATTGTCCTTTCAGAAACCATCGAAAACATACACTAGAACGCCTGTGAGACATTATATTCGCAACTTACGCAATGTTGCAAATGTCATAGGTATGCCCAGGATCGCAGAGCTGCTGTGGACAACTTACATGTACGACATATGAGGTCCAGGACCATGCAGTGCATGACAGCTGCTTATCCGCCATATTGTCAGCTTCTCGGTTTGTGAAGGTAAACCGTGCTAACTGAGCGCGGTTTACGATGCCCACGGTTGGAAGACTAACCGCGGTTACGTCTGCCGTGTAGCTACCTGTAATCGTGGTTAACCGTAACTGCAGTTAGCTTAACCGCGCTTAAGTCTGTCCGTGTTACCGGAGTGCCGACGAAATCGGGTGCTGATCGTGTGGTCGGCAAGAAGGTTGGGTACACCCTCGGCAAGTTTCGCGCTACCAGACAGCACTTCCACACCTCCGCGACAGCGTATTCACAGAGAAAATTCTAAAGAACCGCTTCATCATCGACTACATACTCACGGTTCGCGACTCTACGAGGCGGCTAGACACGAACAATGCCAAAGGCAATTCCGCTCAAGAAACGTGTAGGGACGTGTACCCTCTAGCTTCCCGCAGCTAAGACGGCGCATGAAATCCCGTGAAGTGGCAACTACTCCTAATGTTTATGCTTAAACCTTATGCTCGATAAAGATGTCTTTATCTCCCCCTCCGCCCCCTCTAACCCCACGAGAGAATTAGCTTTGTTGTTGGGCGTTCGACGGCGAACCTGTCTTCGACGTGTTTTGCGAAAACCTCAAACAATGCGAAGCTGCTGTGTGCCACCGATTCACAGCTGGTGTACTTGCAGCTTGTCCGCCATCTTGTCAGCTTTTCGTTCTGAGTGGGTAAACTGTGCTTGTCTTGCTGGGTTTTCAAAAATTGCGGTTAGAAGATTACCAGCGGTTACGTCTGCCGTGTAGCTACCCGTTATCATGGTGAGCCATAACCGTCGTTAGCCAAGAATAGCGTCGAGCAGCTGTGCGCCACAACATGTTGCACTCATGCCCAAGATGTGCGTTCTCGTCCACGAAACTCTGCGATGACAAGAGACCATTGTCACGACAGTAGCCTTTCTATTATGTGCGGTGTGGATGGGTGCGCGAAGACCTACAATGAGTTCGAATCTTATTGGAGGCAAATTTACAGTGTGCACAGAGGGCATATCGACCTGGACGACACGGAGGAAGGAGCCGGCGTCGAACCAATGGTCCTCGGAGAACTGTCGGCGGGAGCCACAACAAGCTGCGCTGCGGTCGACAAGGTGCGCGACAACACTGAACTGTTTTCATCGGGCTGCTCATCGAATCTGATGCGGACTCTGTTCCCAGTGTTCGGGTGGCTACAATCAACGACCTCGCACTGAATATAAAAAACAGCTGTGTTTACTTTTTTTCGTGTTGCGGAAGTGCACAAGCTACCACACTCTATGACAGAAAGTGTCTTCAATGACTTCAAGGTTACCTTTCTCGACATCATTCGGGCGTTCGCTTCTGTCGTTGAAAATAACATCGCCTTGGAGTCAGCAGGAACCGAATTGCGCAAGTTACTCGCTGGTGAATTCTGAGATGATATTTTTCAAGCAGCATGTAGTAAATATAAGCGACAGCGATTCGCCAAGCGTCACCTGTCCTATGTAAAGCCCGAAGTGCGTGAGGCTGGTGCTGGTGAGACGTTTCAGTTTATTCCTATAAGTGGTGTCTTGCGAAATCTTATGTCGTCTGAGAACTTCTGGGACCACATCGAGTAGGACTTATCAATAGGAATGCGTTCACCACTACTACGTAATTTTAGTGATGACTGCATATGCAAGGAAAAGCTGCATGCGCTACTCGAGGATGGCACGCAGTACACGCTGTTTCTTGTGTTCTGCGGCGACGAAGTGGAGATAGTGAACCCGCTGGGGTCAGAACGGGGTGTTAATAAAACACTTGTGTGTTTTAGCGTGTTAAACATCCATGCCAAATACAGATCACAGCTGAGCTCTATCCACGTAGTGCTAGCTGCACCGTATAGACTTGTCATCAAGCACGGAATCAATGTTATCTTGAAGCCAGTTGTTGATGATATATATCAGCTTTATGGATGAATGGTTTCACTATATGGAAGAACTCTGTTGCGCTAAAGATGAAAACAATTCTAGTAGCATTTTGCGGTGATAACCATTCAGTGAATCGACGTGGCGAATTCACTTGTTCTTTCAACCATGGCCGTCCATGCATGTTTTGTATTGCACCAAACTCAGCATTTAACACGGCCTTTCACGAGAGATGTTCGGATTCGAAATCTGCCCCTCCACAAAAACCACGTTGAAAGTGTTGCGCTAGTGAAAAATTTCGTATGTACGGAAGATACGGATCCGTACATACGGAATCTTATCTTATAAGATAAATAAACAATTAAGCACAGCGGTGTATGGCGTTAACGATGAATTTCCACTCACAGATATTGCGTATGTTGATGTGACAGTGCAACTGCCACCGTTCTTGATGCACGATGTGCTTGAGGGAGCCATTTCACATGTATTAAGGCCCACTTTGCAAGGCCTGCAAAGTTCTGGGGTAATTAGTTACTCTAACCTTGATCGCATCTGCACATTCGCTTATGGTGCTCACGACAAAAAGAACAAACCTGAAGAAGTTGCGAAATCCTTTTTTAGTGGGCAAAGTGCATACAAGAGTACAACTGAAAAGTGGTGCCTCTTCAGATGTTTTTCTCGTATGTTCAGAGATATTGTTCTTAACCAGAATGAGCACTGGGAGGTATACCTACTTCTTAGAAGCATTGTAGATATCACATTTGCTGAGATGATTCCTCACGACCACTTAGCATGTCTGCAAGATGAAATCCGATTTTATTTATCTTCCTTCGCGGCTCCTTACCCTGGCACAATAATTCCTAAACTGCATTTTATTCTCCATTACCCTCGGCTCATTAGTGAACTTGGCCCACTATAGCAATATTGGTGCACGCGATATGAAGCCAAGCACCAGTATATGAAAACTATTGCAAAACGCAACAAACATTTCCGAAATATATGCAAGTCTATCGCAGAACGACACCAGTTGCTGCAGAGTTTTGAATTATTCAAATTGGAAATGCACCGTGGCATACAGACTACGAAATCCAGGTAGCTAAAGCAAGAAGACTTGTGCTCACACATGTGTGAAATAGTCTCTCCTGGCATTGCAGCGTGGGAAGTTGGATCTGCGGAGGTGGAAAACTTGGCTTTCAAAGTGTTGGATGTAGTCATCCTAGAGAAGCACGAGCTGCCACTTTTTGGCCTATAAGAAAGCTAGACGTGCTCACGACGTTCACATTTGATCGTCACCGCTGGTCATATGCTGTTCACAATACAGACGAGCAAAAACTTGTACAACCCTTCAACCTTCCATCACCTCAAGTTCTAGGCCTATATTTTGGCTCTGAGCTAGTGCTATGGCCTGAAATTATGGTTCTTGAATGATGGCTGAAATGTTGTAATTTTGGACCAATTTTTTGTCGTGTCATGGATCAAGACGACCAGTAGCGTATACCCAGATTTCTTTTGGTTTGGGGGGGGGGGCGTCCAACCATACTTTATATATGGGTCATTCCATGCCAAATCATCTATCGTTTTTCCGACCATCATAAATATGGCTGAAAAAATTTCCACGTTTTCGCGAAAGCTTAAAACTCATTCTGCCCGCTTGTTCTCCTTCGGAGAAAACTTGCCACTTATTTGTGATAGTTCATAGCTTTGCACTGATTGAGCTGGAGGGCATGAAAGAACAATTTTTTGCGATTCACCATTATGTGATGCAGTCAATAAAGTGGTCTTTATGGCAAGCTAATGAAGTGACGTGACTCAAACAATTATGCATTTTTCAAGTATATCAATATTTATAGCCTTTATTGCACAACATAAAATGACTGAAATTGTTGATGTCGATATTTTTTGCCAGAAACTTGGCAGCTAAATGAGAATAAATGAAACAAGAAGTAGTGGTCTCTGTAACATGCTACAAGAGAAAAATATTTTGGGTGATCAAGCTTTAAAAGTTTGTCTAGAAAAAAATTGCAAAGTTGACATTTGATGAAGCTTTACTTTCAACGTAAAAAAATCACCTTGGTGGTCGAAATAAAATTATGCGTGATAAATCATTAGATAGCTCTGCCCCTTATTTAAATCTGTGTGAAGATACAAAAGGGTATTATTTTTTAACGGGAGAAATATTTTTTTGAAGTATAGTATCTGCAGCGGCCTTCGTCCGTCACAACGTAAACTGCACTCGGCAACCGCGACAGCGCGTCTGCGGCAGACGCGCACTCACCAGCGATGCAGACGACAAATTTTGCGTCGTCTTCAAAGCTGACGAAAAAAAGGAGAGGTTACCGTTTGCGTTTCATTGCGAACGGACGTATGGTACGAGCAATGTGGCGAGAGCCTCATGCGCTACAGTTGAGCCATGGCGCCGTCAGTGATGAACACACATCATGTTACCTTCGTCAGGGAATTCTGGCACTGCGCAAGGTACGTTATATACGGTTCATAAAAAGAAATTATTTTACATATGTAGTAGATAAGTGAGAAAGAGCGCTGGCATGATTCACGCAGCGCGTTGGTAAAAACATTTGTAGTATAATTGCTGAACTTTTTCCTACTTTCAGAATATATAGTGCCCTGCTCCCTGGGACCAAAGGCCTGCCACAAGACTACCCAAGTAAAGGACACATTCATATTGAGGACGGAAGTTCTGAGCGAGGACGAACGACGTCTTCTAATGCGGCGTTCTAGAATAGAAAAGGACGAATTTGAAACTGTTTGTGCACACCATTATCACATCTTCGTTAAGACGTTCGTCACACTGTGCGCATCGAAGATGTCTTCAGACCCATGTTTTGACCACGGGCCAAATCGTCGAGCAACGTCTGTGATAAGCCTTCACCTCGCAGCAGCAATGCCAACATTGGGGCTACTGCCGGGAGAAAGACTATGCCCAAGTTGCAAGATTCGATGTTATCAAATGCGGGCGCCACCAGAGAGAGGTAATAACAACGTGGCAGGTAGTGATGAAGGGAGCGTTTCACCCGTCACATACTATGCTGCGCCTCCAGAAATGGGTGCAGTGGTTTCGAGATTCACAATCTGGGCACTCGCAATTTCGACCGGCGCTTTCACGACCAACGCGGTAGAGAGCCCCTATATCGAAACGAATCAACGGTCCAGCGTTACGAACTTCCTGAGGCTAAATTCAGATTCTGGAACAAGGTCTCATAAACCCACACATAACCACATATACAACTTTGTATCAGAACCCTCCTGCAGTGAGAGGGCCCTTCTACCTTGGCGTGATGAGGCGATGCGACGATATGAACGTTCCGTTTCTAGAACATCGCGAAGCCGTTTCCGCGGTGGTTATGGCATGTAATTTACTGCGAACACATCCTTTATGAGGGTCACAAATAAGCCCCAGAGAGATATCCTCCCGAGTCCTGAGTTGAAATTAGGTGCGTGAATTGCGTACGACTTTCAGTATAGCTCATTTAGACCACGTAAGTAAGAAAGGTTAAAGATTATACCTTAGTAAAGCTTCGCGCTTGTATGTGATGCAATGTACAACATATTGGACATCATGATTTCATTTGACCCCTTCCACTTGAAACGGCTTCAGTAACATCCCCCATGATTTGCGAGTGCCAGCGAACGTAAAGCTGATACAAAGCATGGATGTATAGCTGAAGAACATATATATTTATTGCACAATAAAAGACACAAAAAGCATTAGCAGTTACTATAGCCAACATTGGTCAGACAAGCGTTAGCATGTGAGAAGCACAACTCTCATGTGTGCTATATTAAAATACTGCCCGTCTTTTGTGAAGCCGCGAAAGAGGGCGCACTCGATGAAAGAAAGAAAACAGTTTGTCACCGTCTGGCACCTTTGCAGTCCGCGTATAACACCTTTTGGGATGTATGTCAACCTCAGCAAGCGCTTCAGTGAATTTCCTTCAGCATTTATTGGCTCTAGAGTTGTCTGCTTCATTGGTGGGCGGCAGTTTTCATTCATTTATTCCGTGGATTCCTGCTGGGCCTGTGCAATGAGCACATGACCCTCCTAATTGCGGAAATAGATTGACTTTAGATCATATTCTGGCTTTTTCTGCATTACCTTCATATTCCTGGTGTATTTGGATTCACCAGTTACTGAGTGCAATGTCAAACAAATGAAAAAAATGTTGCAGTGGCTTAGCTCGGCTATGCCAGGATAACGTAGCGTTAGCATAGGTTCAGGTGATTGTTCTTAGCTTTCCTGATTGTCTAGGATTAGCTTGATTATCATGCTTACTGCTGCTCCAATGACACACACATGGTATACATATTATGCAACACATGTATCAGATCCCGAAGTAGTTGCCAGGCAACCACTTTGGGATCCGATGAGTTCAGCTTCTCCGCTCTTTTGCGCAGTTGAGCAGCATTTGCACTCTCCTTCTCCATGGCACACTGCCAAACGCCAGTCAGAGGCGCTATCAGGCGGCTCCAGCGCAGTGTCAGACGGCGACTGCACAGCGAAGGCGAATAGGTGCGCGCGCGGCGGCACCAGTACTTCTACCTCGGCTACAACGTCACTCCTCTGGAAAGCGCAGACCGGCGGCAGCGAGTCGCGCGCGGCAGCGGCGGAGTGCGCGGGAGGTGCCGGCTACGATGCGCCAGTTGTGTGACATCACTGATCCTCGCGCATGCGCAGCGCGGCTCTTGAGGAGCCACGCGAAAGTTGCTCGGCTAGGCCAGTGTAGCTAACGCTACAAAAATACATCTCACTGTCCGTTTCTTAAAGCGTGCTCTAAGACGACAGTATCTGCTCATTCGATCAGCCATATCGACGCCTCCTCTGTAGGCATTCTAGCTTGTGCAGTGTGAGGCCGTGGTACATCAGTGCACTCTGGGTACGAATACACAGTCATTATTCGATTGCCAGTTTATGTTAAGAGGAATCAATATAAACCGAAAGCTGAGGCCTATTGGAGTGAACTTGTCAATTTCAGATATTCTTAGGCGTGGAGCCTCCTTACTTGGTCACTCTAACAAGGATGCTGGCTTCACCGTTGAAGAATGTGTAACAACCTTTCACAGACAGTCTTTTCATTTCAGTTTAGGGTAGTTAAATTTTTACTGGTTTCTACATTTGAATGTGTTTACATAAAATTAAACGTGCTCTCTTAATTTCATTCTACACGTGTACAATCTCCTCACCAGGGTATGACCTATGCTCGTTGGGAAAACAAACGAAGTATGGAATCGAGCCTGTGGCGCCGGTACATTCTTCTGGACCTTGAGATGAGCGACTACTTCGATTTCGCTCATGTGATCCGTGACGGCTCCTTTCGGAAAAAACGTATGCTTCTAAGTGTCTTGTCCCTGGCCATTATGCACTCTCATACTCTAGCATTCGCCCTCATCTCGCTTCCGGTGGACCACTGGTGCAAGCCTTCCGCGCATCTCGACTACTTCTCCGAAGCGACGTGGAGGAACATACGCATACTGCTGCAGCCCAATGGGCAGCCCAGTTCCTGCCTTATGTACGCCTCTTTGAACAGCAGTGCAGACGTGGTCGCTTGTGACTCGTGGTACTACAGCGAAAATCGCGCCAACTCGACCATTGTGAGCTACTGGAATCTGATGTGCCACTGCGCTTGGCTGTTGCACGCTGCCAAGGCGGCACAATTGTGCGAAGCCTCACTAGCGACTGCCGCCGCCGGCTACTTTGCGGACAACGCCGGCCGAAAGCCAGTTATCAACGCCGCGACCATCCTGCTCGTTGTCACTGCGCTCGTTCTGCGCTGCGTCCATAGGCGTGCGCAGGGGGGGGGGGCAAGAGGGGCGAGAAGGGGGGGCGCAAAGTCAGCCCTATACATTGTAGGGGGGGCGAGAAGAGGGGCGCAAAGGCAGCCGCATGCATTGACATAATAGGGAGGGGGGGCGCTGCGACGAACCTTCGCCCCCCCTGAAGGGGAACCCTGCGCACGCTTATGGCTGCGTCCACTCATACGAAATGCACGTGGCGATGCGGTTCGTCCAGTGTGGTGCCGCGAACATCCTGTTTGCGGTCACAAACATTCTTTTCTTCGAGGTGAGCCCGAATGACCGTAGAAACCAACGTCTCGGCACCGCCATATATTGCTGGCGTTCGGACCCCGCGCGCTTCTCTTACTGATGCTTCGCGAGACGCAACTCAACTGGCGTCAGCTACAGGCTACCATGGGCTCGCCTACCATGCTTGCACCGCTGTTCTTCGTTCTCGTGGTGGAAAGTCCCCGATGGCTGGTAGCAACGAAGCAGTTTGACAAGACAGAGGCATTGGTAGCGGCAGCTCCGAAAGTGAACGGCTTCGCCAAGCCTGCCGACGCAGTCGCCGTAGTTCAGAGGCTGAGGAGTATGGCAAGCTCCAAGGTGGGCTCTCTGAAAGTGACGCTGCTGGCCGTACTGGGCATCGGACTCGTTCGGCACCGTGCCAAAACAGTCTTCGCTAGCTCGTTCCGGTAACCTTCGCGTACTACGCACTCACGCAGACCGCGGGACTAACCCGGGCATGGGGCGGTGCTGTGTCGCTAATCGCAACTGTTGCGGTGTTTGTCCTCTGTTTGCTTGTCTTCAACCGCGTCTCGACGATTATCGTGGTGAGCGCGAATTTTTCGGCGCTGGCGTGTTGCAGCCAGTGTTGCGGAATGAGCGCCTCCATTCCATTCCAATTCCATTCCGGGGAATTAGAACTTGCCGCAATTCCATTCCTTTCAATTCCTCGGAATGAAAAAAACTTAGCCCATTCCCACTCCGGGAATGGCCGGGCAGTTCAATTCCATTCCTGTAATTCCTCCACGTAGGAACGGCATCTTGTTTTATCGAGTTTTATCGAGTTAAGTATGAACGCCCCATAAAGCTAATGTCACCAGGTGCATAATATGCCAAAGTACGCAAAGCACGTTACCAAAGTCGAGGGATGGTCGCTTGGTGAAATATTTCATGAAGTACAACCACCCTATTCAATCCCATAGGGGCAGTTCTCCCGCTACCTATAGTATTTCATGGTCAGCATGTTTGATCGAATGGTGATGTTTTGATATTGTTTAAGCTTAAATGTGTTATTACTAAAGTGACGACATAGCGTATTTTTATGCTGACAAAAGTTGTATTCAAAAGACTAAGCAGTTTCGCCACGCGCCTGGAGCGGTCGTGAATATGGAGAAAACTAAGCTTTGGTTAATAGTAAGCATGACCCTCTAGATCTGCTGGTATTAGTTGGAACAGTGCACCGCTCGCGCACCTTGTGCCTTTGGATCGAATATGAAACACTTGGCCGCACTGCTCGTCAGCACTCACGCTTGTCAAGCGCGCCTCGCAAGCATGAATGGGGTGAGGAGAACTTTCTGTGTTCGCCTGTGCGCAGGTACGCAATGTCTTCCTTGCCCCAATGATTATTTACGTGTGTCAGGTACTAAACTGCTCGTGAGATAACGATCAGGCTGTGCATAGTGTATTCGCCACTTTCGTGTGGGGTTATCACTGGGAACCAACGCGCAGGGATGATTTGTTTATCGCTTCATTATCTGCTGCGATAATGCATTGTTTGTGCACTAACTTATGCCTCGGTTTCCAATAGGCGCGTTGCTTACAAATGTACCGTGCTTGTAATCAGCCACGCCATTTTAAATATACTGCTTTATTGTTGAATTCGAGGCTCTGACTTACTAAGTTTGAAGTTTGAAAAACAGCGCGTAGACGAAAACGTGCTCTATTTTTGGAAAAAGACGTAATTGCATTACCATTCCATTCCGTGCAAAAGGCGCTTAATTCCATTCCCATTCCATTCCTCCAAGCGTTGTCCCCATTCCATTCCGGGGTCGCGAAAATGTGGAATGATTCCGGAGTCATTCCAATTCCGGAGTGGGAACTCCGCAACACTGGTCGCAGCTGCCTCGCTTCGCTGATGCTCTGCATCAGACAAGACGAGCTGGGCCGCTCGTTCTTTGTATTCACCTGGGCGTTTTCCGTGACCGGCATGATGGTAAACATCTACGTGCTCGACCTGTTCCCGACGCCTATACTAGGCGCGTTTTTCTGCACGGCGTATGCGTGCGGCCGCCTTGGCACCACAATTGTCGCTGTTCTGGAAGGCGTTAAGTATTCCCTTCTTTTTCTCTTCTGGCGTATGTCCAGGTGTTTTGCGAGTGTGTGTGACGTGTAAGATTATGAAGCTTGATTTTTTGCATAGCGAGCTGCCATTTATAAAAATACGCTCCGTGCGCTCCGAGCGCAAAACTGAATTTCGGCAACTCGTCACTACAATGTATGCTTGTAACGCGTCTCAACTCGTAGCTCTGGTACATCGCAACTCTGGGCCCCTCCGCGCGAACACATGAAATGAGTGCGCGCACGGAAACAATATGGATATAATGGTGTTTAGTGGCCCAAGACCAAGTTGTGGCCAAAGTGCACCACCCAAAAAGACAACATATTGCTATGAGCCCATGATAGTAAGGACGTGGATTACGCACTCACTTGACGGAACTTCGTCACAAGGGTTTAGGAGATCTCACTGAAGGAGGAAGGGAAACGCAATATGGAAATGGGAGATTCGCCGGAAGAGAGTGTGTCTCAGTTTGAGCCTTGCTGTTTGATGTTTTGGCTATCTTAAGCGGCGCAGTAATACAGCTCGCTCTGGAATTGATGTTGGAAAGCGGCGAAGATGTGGGGCGCTATCGTAGCTTTTGGTGCCGTGGCGCAGAACGCTTGAAGAGACTGAAGCACATGCGCCCGCCAAACGCTGTAGTTGAACTTGGAAAGCAGATTTCTCATCTCATGCGCAATACCCTCCCTCACAGCTGCATCTGGAGCAGCGAAATGTTTTCTTATTGCTGTGGATGGCAGAGACGAAATTCCTAAACCTTAATGGCAGCAGAATGACGGTCAACAACCATATCAGCGATACGGCAAACAGAATAACGCATCATTGTCTAGAATGCAGTACAAGCTTCATTAGTGGAGAGGTCAGCACGTGCGACAGAGTTCGAGGGTATACTTTATAGGCAAGCCTTCTTAGACCCACACATATATGTGCAAAAAACAGAACCAGAGAAGCAGCTCAATTTTGTTGCACACAGTTACACGCACGCAGAAATGTACTCATAACGTAAACGGCACGCCGCGGCAAGTGTGCGTACATTGTGGCACGCTGTCCGCATTTTGAAAGTTTCTGCGTCGATAGGTCTCTATATGCACGCATTAAAAAAATACCAGGCCTGCGCGGAAAACACATCACAGTCAGAGCGAAAACTCGAAGAGCGGCATTTCTAGAGCCCGTTATACTCTCTTGTGGCTACTAACACAAGTACACTAGCAACGTACCCACTACGCCACAAATCATAATTTTTGTGAAGTTGGGAAACACCACCACGACATTACTCGTCATTCTGAGGAGAAGCGAGGTACCAAATGTGCAGTTTCTTGATGCGACGGCTGATGAAGATGAAGAATTATGACTGAGCCTTTTGTAATGGGTTGGAAGCTTTAAATGACCCACTAGTTACGTAATTCGCATTGTGTGACGCCCGATCGTTATTTCACTCTCCCACCACGCTTTATAACATACGCTAACGTGAGAAAGATATAGAGAGATGGAATTAACTTTATTGAGACCCTGAGGAAATGGATCATGGGAGCCTTATGGGCTTCCTTGGCAACCAACAGAAGTGCACTTGCGAGGAACCCATTACGCTATAAATCATCATAATTTTTGTGAAGTAGGGAGCAGCCACTATGCAATTTTTCGTCATTCTGCGGAGAACCGTGGTACCTGCTAAACACTTGTAAGGCATTATGTGCACTTTGTTGATGCTGTGACTGATATACGATGAAGAATTATGGAAGAGGCCTTTGTAATGGGTTGGAAGCATTCAACAAACCACTCGTTGCGCAATTCGCATTGTGTGACGCATGGTTACAGAATTCGCGTTGTGTGACGCTTGGTTGTTACTTTACTCTTCTACCACGCTACATTACGTATGTTAATGTGGTTCCTTGTCAACATGAAGCCTGTACAGGGTCTTTTGGCAAAGCAATTTCAAGAAAAAAAAACCGGCATGGCTCTGACGTAGAACACTGGGCTCCCACGCAGAGGGCCCAGGTTCGAACCTCATTCCATCCCAACATTTTTTTCTTATTTCGTTTTTTTTTCTTATTTGGAGTGATAGTGATTACGGACCCCTGCGACGGCGGCGGCGCCGGACAACTACTGCGCCAAAAACGGCCCTTGATGTGATCGGAAAACAGCTTTCGCTGTTAAAGGAAGTGCAAAGTCGCAGCTTCGTTACACCTATGCAAGAACAGCATATGCTTGAATATGACACAAGTGTACAGTCGAGCACGATTTGAAGGTTACCGCGCGAGTGTCTGCGAAGAACTACGACAGCACCACGTCCCACAATCCTCTTTCGAGGAGAGGGAGGAAAGCTTCACTCACTCTTTTTGCTGTTCCTTAAGCTGCGATCACTGCCGTCTCAGGAAGGCACATTATTTTAATTTCTTTCTTTTTTTCTATCACAACGCGATATATTTCAAATGCGAAGCATTTCTTAGCGAACCTTTGGCACTTTGATCGTTTCTTTCTATCTATCTATCTAGACGCCTACGTCTGGTGCTCTCATGATCGCCTCCTTAATTTGGTGTAGACCAAAATTGACATGGAAGGGTAAGAGGATGTGACGAATATCACTGTCAGGTCACGGCATGAATAACGTGAAAGTCCTGTCGCGTACGTCGTCAAACCCTTTCCTCTAGACACGTATGGCACATACCTGTTTACCATGTGCCGCGGTGTACGGGCATGCGCCACAGGTGGCAGTAGAACAGCGCCGGCGAAAACAACAGACCAGACGAGGAGAAGGTCACGTAACACAAGGCGCACTAACTCTTAGGAGATTGACACTCTTAGGAGATCTCTTAGGAGAAACTCTTAGGAGATCTTAGGTGATTGACAGTTTATAAATACCCAGGAACGGCGAGAACAGACATTGGTAACTTAAATGCGAGAGCGTTAAGAAAAACCGTCATCGGCAGCGTTGACTCGAGGAATGGAAAGAATGAAAATTAGGATCCCAGCAGGAATCGAACCCAAGCATTCTGCGTGGCAGTCAGGTGTTCTACCACAGAACCACGCCAGGTCTATAAACTGGTTTGGAAAAAGAGCCTATGCAGGCGTAATGTCGGTGCAACGTCGATTGTGGCTGTGGTGCTGGCTATCTAATTTTACAAGAAAGCAATAAACATTCAATATGTACTCCTGCGATCCAGACGTCATATCAGATTAACGTCTGTGGTTCCAGTGTTGGCTCCGCTTTTATAGCAGTCTAATAAACACTACATTTGTATTCCTATGATTCAGCAAGCTATATTGAAGCATTGCTCGACCCCGGAGGAATACAATAACGAAAGTTACGTATGATATTCATATCATCGCACCGTGAATTGCACTTATTCCGCAAGAACGACGCAGTGCCCTCTTCATTTCTTACAAGGCCGGGCGATGGCCTCATGCTGACCGAGAATGACGCCAGAATGATAGACTAGGCTATGTAGGCCACATACGCCCACGTAGTCTACGAATACGACAAGCGCCATCCACTGATGTTAGTCCACGTGGCACTATCCAGGCCTCAAAGCCTCGACGGTCTATAACTCACCAACACGAAGGGTGACTTCAGGTTCCTGCATGTCGCCGGCTCTATCGACGGACAATTTGTCGACGAAATGACCGAGGCATCCACGATTTCCGACGCGCGTGCTATACCTCATACTTCACTACACATGGACCCCTCGTCACCGCGATCGCGACCGGATCATATAACAAGTCATGACCAGCTGCTTGTGCTCACTCATCACGGTGATGATGACCTTGTTCATGAACTAACAGAACCTCTTCCACACATGCACACGGGTTCGTGAAACGTGCGTGCGTTCTCCATCATAAGGGACAGCAGACGAATTGATGCCTGGGCCAGTTGGCATTGGTTATGCATGTTCGAAACGGGCGGCGCAAAAACAAGGGACAAAGGAAAGACTACACACCACAGAGCGCCTCTGTGGCGCTCTGTGGTGCTCTGTGGTGTGTAGTCTTTCCTTTGTCCCTTGTTCTTGCGCCGCCCGTTTCGAACATGCATAAGGGACAGGTATAAGCACTACATATCAGCTTACCGCTTCTGGTGTTGGTAATACCCTCGTTGCCGTTGGCAGCGTTACCCAACTCTAAACAACTGGTTATATAACACATATGCGGCTCTTCAACATATATGTGAACGTATCAAATTTATACAAATCTTTCGCGACATTTTGTAACGTTTAGCTCAGTAAAAAAAAATTACGCCACAGTCACCTTCCCGCCGCATGCTTCGCATAACATTGACTCCCAGGGTACGGGGGATCTGCCGAATTTTTGTTGAACTTAGCCAGCCGTTCAAACGAAACAGCGCTAAGCAACAGCTTTACCAGATCCCAGCAATTTCGTTATCGACCGCGGAGATACACGTGATCGCGACGAATGGAAAGCTTAAAATAGAGACAAAGGGTGCAGAGCTCCTCGTAGGGGTGATTGTTGTAGCATGGAACAGCCAGCGAGGACGAGAAGAATGCGTAATCTTGATTTTCACTGTTCCGAAACGTGCCGCTAGGTCTCTGGGACGCAAGGCCGGTCGATGCTCGCGCGGTAACTTTCATATCGCGCTGGACTGTACCTTGGGCCGTGCGTTGAGAGTCGGCGATAGTCTTGACCTTCACTATTGGCGTTGGGAAATTTTTCAGTTTGCGAAAGACAGATTTGAAACCTTGCGTTTCAAATCTTTATTTGAAGCATGTCTCGGTGAAGTTTGTCGCTTCGGCATTTTAGTAGCACTAGAAGCGTCAAAACAAACAACCTGTAGAACAGACTTTACCATTTTGTCGCAATTTTTCATTAGCTGCCCCTAAACTACAAGCGTGCACATTCGACTTCTACCTACGATGTTGATGCGTCAAGCGTATTCAGAAAAAAAAAAGTGCGGTGAATTACAATACCAAGCACCCTATTCACTATGGGAGAGCAGCGAGCTACCCCTAATATACTAACATGCACTGTGAAGCACTGCCTACTATGTCGATCCAATAATTTGTGCTTAGGGAAAAAAAGGCACAATTTAGAGCAATGCGCTCGTAGTCATTATACTGGAGAGCGGTGTACTGTCCTAAATATAACACTGCGCACTGTTTTTATGGCGTCAGGGTTTAGCGACATTATGACCGGAATTCCCTCCAGCCTACCGGATGTTGAGCGATAGCTCGAATATTATGAAACCCCAATAAACATAAAAATTCATATAGAAACGAAGAAATGGTTAGCGTTAAAAGTTGTATAGGACATACTTGATATCGGAGCATAACTTTTGTAAAGATAAGGACCAAATAACTGCCAGGATATCTAATGAAATTTGATAGAAAGAGTTCACTGAAAGAGCAGACGGTTTTCTTATGGGCATGTGCCGTGAATATGGCACATGTCCACTGCAGAACAGTCTTCTTTCACTCACCAGTTTACTCATTGATAAGCACGAAGTTAGCCTAAGGTCTACCGGAATAAACCTATTGTTCACGAACCGCTAGGGGCTAGCGCCACTAAGATCACTGAAATGCAACATAAAGGGGACATAATGTCTTGTACTGTTCACTAGCACTAACTAATATTTCCTAGTACTTGCTGATGTTGACTGGCGGCAGCTAACTGCTGCTTGGTGTTGGCTATTGTCTGCCATGAGAGAGGCCTTTGCCCTGCAGTGGACGTAGTCAGGCTGATGATGATGATGATTGTTTGCCAAGTTTGCCTAGTGGTGGCTAACTAATGGGTAGTGGTGGAGCACCAGATGCTGTTTGCCCACTGTGAACTAGTGGCTAATGCTTGCTAATACTGGCTTAATGGTGGCTAGCACTGGAAGATGTTAGCTGTCAGTGCTGGCAAGTACTGGCTATTGTTGCTTAGGGTTGACAAACACTAACACTGGTCAAGCGTTGGCTACTGCATTCTATCTTTGGCTCGCGGTGGATATATTGTTCACTAGAGCTGGTTATTATTTTCTAACTGTCGGCTAATGCTGCCTAGCTGTTGCCTACCAATGTATAATCTTGGCTAACTGTTGGTGTCGGCTACATTTCTAGACCCAGCAGGAATGCTCCGACGAAAGCCGCTTATGATATGCACGTCAGCACGCCGATGCGCCTGTCCCTCGTCGATGAAACTGACACGAGTGCCAACGTTACGTCGGCGCGCGCTTACGTAGCCAGTGAGAGCGCAGCAGCGGAAATTCCGGTCGCTGTCACGTGCGGGATAGTGATATGACCTGAGCAGAAACGTCATGCATGACGTCAGCGGTAAAGTGGCAAGTCGCTGTCGACTGGTTCTGGCAACAGGGACGCTAGCAAAATAGTGAGAAACGCGAAGCGGCACGGCGTATGTTGCTGGGCCCGCAGTGATACGGGCCAAGCACTGAGACTTGCGAAATACAGTCAGTTACGTAAAGCCAGGAAGAACCGTTCCCTTTCATTCGAATTTCGGCGGTAGCATTACGTCATACTTGACCTTTATGTTCAAGTCACGTGATTCTTTCACCTGTTACGGCTAACGAAAGTCTACAGGTAGCACGTCGTTTGAGGGGGGCGACATCTGAGCGTGCGCGGCCCCCTACGATGAGCCTGCTTTGCCTTTGATCTCCACGATTATCGACGCGGCTACAATTATTTTGGCCGTAAGAAACGCTGCCACGGGTGCAGCGCCGCAGAAAGAAAAAAGAAAATGGGGGAATTGCCCGGCTCAGTGGCCGATGCAATCTATGCTGCAAGACTATCCTCGGTTAGGTGTCGTCATTGCAGCAGTCCGTCACCCATACATCGCGCGTTTTCTCTTTCCTGCGGCGCAACTCCGCCGACAGCGCTTCTGACGGCCAAAACAGCTGCTGCGATGAACGAGGAGAAAAAATGAAAGGCATGCTCGTCATTGAAGCCGCGCATGCTCAGGTGTGGCCTATCTCGAACCACGCGATATCTGCAGATTTCGCCTGTGCAGTCCCGAGCGGGCCGCTCTGACGTTCTAGGCAAGCATGTTGACTTTTTACTACTGTCTGAGCCATCGTCTCTGGTTTTTACGGTTCTACGACGTCGCTCACGAGGACACTCTGCTTGGCTTCGTGGTCTTCGTTCTCTTCAACGTGGTGCTTCTGCTTCTCGGCATCAAGGGAACGGACAGCGAGACGCCCGCTGTGCCAGCAACGGTGCAGACGAACGCCAAAAATGTTCTTACCGCCAGGAAGAAGGCGGGCATTGCACAGAGCCTAGTGGCGCTGCAGCGGCGAAACCGGGACAACAACGAGGAAGGCTTTGGCGCTGGAGCAGTGCCGGCTCGAAAAGCGCCAGCCTGTTCGTGCAATTCAGCACACACAGATTCTCTCACAGCGACAGACCCGCAAGCGATTGACGGCAAGGAACTGCCCACGGCCACGGCTATCAAGGGAACCACGTCTTTCCATTAGGTGATTTTGCTGGCCGTTTAAATGTACGGGCGCGCTGTTGCTGTTTCTGTATTACGCCCACAGCACCAAATATGAACTCTCCGAAGGTTTGCTATTGACGTTTCAGTTGAAGGCAATACGATTCTGTTCAGAAATTCGCGATTTGCGGAAAGTGGCGTAGGAGTTGTTAACGAATATTTTACAGCGTAAGCTGCTATGAGCTCACAAACAACAGCCGATTTTAGTGGCGTCGTTGTCTGTCGCAGCCGCCGCTGGTGTGCGTCGCAATTATCGCGCACACTGAGGAAAGTTGGAGCCCTATTTGAACTTGGGCCTTCTGCGTTGAAGTCGAGTATTCTATCACAGAGCTGCGCCAGTGCGTGAAACCTTGCAAAAAGAGAAAAAAAAATCCACAGCTAGAGCTAAGGCGCGCAAGGCTGAGTCACAGCAGAGCTAGTGGGCACCTAGCTGCTCCTGGGGTGCTATGCAGCATGGCCCCAATGTGGCGAAACTCGGAATCTCCCAGAGCTCTCGCGACACCCCCTTCAGAAGGAACTCATAGCACTAAAGGCCCAAATCGAACCCATTAGCCTTCAGCGCACGCCGTGTTCATTCGGTTGTGATGGAACGCGGCGTCACGTCGAGGGTGGTGGACGAGGTTGGGGTGGCGTGCCCGAATAATTGGCGTCCACTTTTCTTTGTTTGTAGTTCCAGTGAGTGCATGGATGCACGCCGCGGAGCAGTTATGGTGTATGTCGTGAAAGATTATTATCGGTTGTTATAACGCAGAATACATATTTTGTAAAGAGTTTTAAGTTGAGAGGTATAGTAACTGTGTTTGGGAATAACGTGAGTTAGTGAGTTCAGAATTTGTGCCGTTAGAGAACGCAGTGGTTTCGCTTAATGATCCCGTATGCGTTTCACGAGCGAAAAATACTAAATTGCGGTATTCGCGCAATTGTTATAGACTTCACTGAAGGTAAACTTGCTTCGTCATGCATTGCTCATACATTGTATGAAGGAAGCTGAGCGTTCTGAGGCAAGACTGCAAGGACGAAGGCTGCTGCAAAGGAACACACAGCGGTGGCAGGAGTCATCTGTAAAGGACAGAAAAGTGAACTTTTCTGTATATTTCGTCGAGATAAGCGCTTGTTGACGCTTATCTAGTATGACGCTAGTATGACGCTAGTATGACGCTTTCACAGTACGTTCTGTACCGTTTTTATGAATACGGTGCTGTACTGACGTGCGCACAAGTCTCGAGGATACGCACACATATCATATCTAGGTAAATCAGACGCTGTGACGCTCGCTAGTTTCGTGATCGATCACCGTGAATGCGCAGCATCGCCCACCAAGAAGGCTCGGTCAGGCAGTCATGTCTCCCGCCAGCAGAAGGAAGCCTCAACCCCGTGTTCTCAGATAAGCCTCGACCCGAATTTCGTCCTTCACTTGGTCACTTGACCGAGCTGAACACAGTGTCGCTGCTCGACAGAAAATGACACCAAGCTTCTCAAGAATCGCTGCAGATTATCGCTGATATGCAGTGACTTGTTCTGCCTCGAGACGGCGCTTGCAACGAATGTGTCTGGTCAAGGTGGAGCGTTGAGTAAAGGGACGTTCTAGAACACGGGGGTTAGTCACTTTTAGGTGCGAAGCACCTTATGCGCTCGGGCTGTCCGCGTGTCCTGCCGTCGTAGCCCGTCACGGTGTTTCCTGTCGTCGCCCGTCATGGTAAAACAAGTGGCTAATAAGACGGCGTGTTCGCTCAGGGAAAGTTCGCCAGAACGCGCGCTCGCCCACGAGAGGCAACGCCACGTGCGCTTCCCCGAGTGGCAAATAAGACGGCGCGTTGGCTCAAGAAAAGCTGTGTTTCTGCGATGCACGCTGTCTGTAGCAATGAGAGGGTGCTGTTCTCTCATTGCTATTGACGTGTCTCTATGAGAAAAACCGGTGCTTCGCACCTACCCAGATTTTACGTTAGTGGAGGGCCACCCCGCAGTTGCAAGGCCGGGTTCAGAGTTAAGCGGTACATGTAGTGTCCACCTGCGGCTGACCCTCTCGCAAGGAATAGCAACAACGCTAAATTCTATGGAGCCCGCGGCCAAAGGCGCCGCAGGCTGGCGACGTTTCTGGAACGACCTGGTCGCCCAGTGCAAGAGGGACGTCGGCGTGGTGTCCACTGCCACGAAGTAAGGGGTAGTTTATTCGGTTAGTTCTATTAGTGTAGAGTACACAGAAATGTCAAGCTTCATAAACGTTGATTCGGTTGTCGCGCTGCATAGTTTGTCAGATTGCAATTGAGGTACCTCAATATGTGGATGCCTCATTTATTACGTCTCCTTGATGTACCACCACTAATATGTTCTTATGTATAGATAAATGTATCGGTGGCGAATTTTGTGGTCTTTCCTTTTTATTCAATGCATGAAAATCATTACATTACTGTGTGAAAAGCAGCGGGACCAGCGGTGGCAAGCTGCCGGGGCTATAGGTGGCAAGGTGCTATCGCTCATTGGGCGGGACTGCGTGATCGGTTGTGGGCCATCCCTGTTTCTGGAGGACCCCACAATGATGAGTGAGTCATCATTCATGCGGTTATCTTGTTTCTCCGCATGCCACCAGGGTAGGGTGCACTGATAGGACAAATTGACATCGTAATGATATGTCGGGCCACAGTGATATATGAAATAACCTTGTAGATGTGTACCTGACAAGCTTGGCGAATAGCATACAAAGACATGTTTACGTACATAATGCATAAAGAAGCCACATAGCATAGACAGCTGCAGTGTCTGCTTGAAAAGTTACATAGAATATGTATTTATAAGTGTGTGTTCACCTACACTACGCAGTATCCACAGCATTCAACTCACACCACGGGGGCATCCACGGAGGACAGGCCGCTACAACAATGTATCGTAGGTGCGTTTGGGGCACTCATGTTGTACCTTGTAGGCTAGCAGCAGTTCACACATGAAAGCTTTCTTCATGGAGGTACATTCCGGCCACACACACTGGATGGTCAATACAGTTAACCATGTGCAATTCCCGTCCAAATGTAAGTGAGTATTTTCACTTCACTGTACACATATTTTACATTGCAGTTACAAATGTGGCAGCGAGCTGTACATTCGTCGGAGTTGCTTAGTTGTACATTCGCACATATACGCTGCATGATTACTCATGTTTAACAACTGACCATTATTGCACGCGTTCAAGGATTTTGTAATTTTAAAGAATTGTTAATGTGCTTGCACACTGTTTGCCCTGGAATACAAATGTGCCACGGCAGCCTACCGGCCGTACCTGTACTGCCGCATCGCCCGTTGACCCCTTCGCAACGCTCTTTGAAGATCAGAGAGCACTTATCGAGGAAGTGAGGGGGGCTGCGGGCTGAGCAGCACGCCCAGAAGCAAGAAGTGCGGGCTCTGCGGCGTTCCATTGAAAAGGCAAGTATCTCTGTGATAGAGCGCTATGATGCGTAACAACGCTATTAGGGCAACTGTATATTAGCTACAGTGTGTAGCGACTTGTACTTTTTAATATATGAAGGAAGTGGTCTTACTGTATGGCTCAGCATTGTAAAAAGGACATGATCAAGGAGTACGTGAACGTAAATAAGACATGACATGATTGTAGCAAACGTGCAAACAACTCGACGTACAGAAGAAATGCGGAACAGTGGGAACATGAACGACAGTGAGCACAGTTGTTAGTGCACAGCAATAATTGTAACTGCTGCACATCACTTTCAGAAGTCTTGTTGATATGACGCAATAGTTTAGTCAACGCAGGTTACTGAAAAATGGATACCTAACTGGACGTTTGCCACCACATATTATGCATGCTACATCGCGTTCACTCTTTCCCGTTGCAATTTTTATTCCTTTTTTACGAAACATCTACAAATTATGTGACGGAATGCAGCCGATTGAGAACTACGTCATGCTGTCAGAGGGCCATACAGCAGCACTTGTAGCCCTTGGAGAGCACCAAGCTGGATTGCTCAACAACATCACTAGCACTACGGCTGTCCTGACAGCTGTGAGCCGGCAGCGAAGGAACAGCGCGGCTAGCACAGTAGACATAGAGCCCGCACATGATCGTGCGCACAGGGGGGGGGGGGCAGGGAGGGGGCGGCCGCCCCCCCTAATAACCTAAGAGGGTGGCGCAAAATCTGCCCCATACATCGACCCCCTATAGTCACCTAAGAGGGGGGGGGCGCGAAATCTGTCTCGTCCATTGACTTATAAGGGGGGGGGGCGCTGCGATGAACCTTCGCCCCCCCCCCCTGATGGAGAACCCTGCGCACGCCTATGATCGTGCGGCCATAAGTGACTCGCTTAGGATGTACTTTCTTTTCTATACTCAACCGCAACCATGATAAATGTTCAAGCCGGACCACATAACAAGTGTTTTGTCACATATCACATCTGTGAATTCGGGAGCTGTTATGTGAAATATTTGTATTCATTTCTTCCCAACGTGTGCACGAACATCACAATAACTTTGTTACAACGTGTCGATACATGTAAATCTGGTAAACGCACTTCTCAATTACTTTACTATGTATATGTTGAGTTGCTAAATGTTAAGAGCAATGCAGACATCCAAATGGTTTTCTAAGTTATGTACGAATCCTTACGTTATTTTTAGTGAGCACAAAATGCACATGTGCGGCCAGTGCACACACAAGCCGAAGTGAAAGCAGCAATGCTGTGTGATGTATGAAGTGACTGCCCTGTGTGAAGTTTCAATGTGTCATTGCAAGTGACATGTCAATGCACTGTGGAAAATTTGTATTCGCATTGTCCACGCAGAAACGTAATGCTTTTTCAAAAGTTGTTCGTCTCAGAAGTTAAAATTACAAAGTTGCGTTTCAGTAAGCATTAGGGCGTTAAACATCCTCGTTAGGCACACAAGAAACATAGGCTGCGGAAGTTTCAGCTTGCTAGGGTTTCTTGACGTTGACTTCATCGCAATGCAGTGTTTTTTTTTTTATTTGAAACAACACGCCCCAAATGTGTATGCGTGCAAATGTGCATGCAGACGTCAGCCCCGTATTACAAGTACATGTAATGTATACTAGATGTGGTGAGATGATGTCAAAACCGCAAAGCTATCACAACTGGACAAGTGCGAAATTTCATTGCTGTTACATTTATTCCTTGGATTATACACTGAGAACTTATACGCATGGGTGAATGCACAAAGAACAGTGTCATCGAAAACATGTTAAACGGACAGCTCCTTGTGGTGAAACAATTCGTTGTTGTGAATGAGGCATTGCACAGCCTTAATAAAATGCCTGTACGAAACAGAAAAAACTCTGCGACACTAACATTCTTGAGAGAAAGACAGCACTCATGCAAACAGCTACAACAGATTTGCATACAAGCAAACAGGGGTTGAAACGGTGCTAGGAAATCATACCGCACCGCACCGCAGCCTTTCCATTGCAGTGAAGTGGACACTGAAATTTAATGTGATATGGTTTGACCACATAATGCATGCAATGAAATACCGCGCGTGCTCTTAATGCACCTGCAACGAGGCAAAACCGTCACTATGTGCGCTCGGTCGCCATAAGAACAGACGCAAATTCAGCACAATTGAAGTGGTACCTATCGTTTTAAATGCAACAATGTACGTACGCATATTCGTAAGGTGCTGCATGCAGGTATACCTTTAACATCACATGTATCGCAGCATTACTTGAAAGACTGAACTCGCAGCTTGTTACGGTGCGTACCGCATCCTCGAAACAAAAAATACGCAAATATATTCAGTAACACGTCCCTTTTCCTCAAGTGCAGCCAAGAACTCTTGCGGCACAATTTCTTAAACTCCGATGGTGCCACATAATCACAATATCGAGATAAATAGGCCAGCAAAACTTTCCCTACAATGCAGCTCTATATGTAAAGAGTTTCTTCCCATGCACAATGTGCACTGAACGCCTTACAAAGGTAAAGCACCAAGTACACAGGCATTAAACAGCTGAGCACAGCCACTCGAAGCACATGCTAGCATGTGCATAACCTTTACTCAAAAAGTCCAACAATCGTTTCAGTGTTTAGTGAGTAAAACATCACGAACAACATTTCGGAACACCGACATGACAGCGCTTATAGAAATGCACCAACCGTTTCAGACTCAAGCTAGCACATTTAAGCGCGGGCGACACGCACAGTAAAGTAGATGTAACGGACAAAGAATTACAAACTGTATTATTAGTATGCATTGTATGGGCAAGGTTATCACGAACCGCACATTTCTCACCTACGAAGATTTTTTGCATGAATGCTAAGTAAGCAATACGAAACATGGCGCATGATGTACTGCAATGCCTAATAACTAATAAACGGGTGCACAGAGTTTCATCACTGAATGTATGGTGTGCTTCAGTTTAGTGCACAAATTGCAAAAACTAAATGAAGTAACTGTTGTTCGCCTCTTATGTTCAGCAATGCGGCGAAGTGGCATGAAGATAACGCTGACGTTCGCAGTTGTTGCTCAGGTGCAAGACCATCAGTGACGTACTGCTCTTACACACAGCCTCCCCACTAAAGTGCACGTCGTCGACGCTTGCGCCGCTTCACCATGTTCAGGTGCTTGAGACGCGCGGGTCACGCTTGGTGAAACAGGCGCAACTTGGAGTCCCGCCATGCTTTGCCCCTCGCAAACAGTTTCCCATGTGTACTCGCCGCCACAGGTGCATTTTCCAAGGTTGGGTTTGGTTGTGCAGGCAGCATGTCATCGTCAGCGCTGTCGTCACGGCTGCCACTGCCATCGCTCTCGTCCGATCGCTCAGGCTCACATGTTCTGCAGCGGTGCGCATGCTGCGATTATGTGGCACGCTCGCCCGGGCTCATGGTGAAGTGATCGGTACTTTTGCAAGCACCTGAACCAGGCCTTTAGGACGCCAATTCAGCGCTCTACAACACAGTGCATCGATGATTGGGCCTTGTTCTAAAGTGCCTCGAGTGACTGCGGTTGCGGATTTCCTGCCACAGGAGTGAGGAACCATGGCCCTGCTGGGCAGCCACTCTCTCCTGCAAAGTAAACAGATGTCCATCTTCAAAAGTGTAACAAGGAGCTCGGTATGTTAACAGTGATGTTACACAAACGATATTACACAAGAATATTACAATGCCAATGCGACCGCATACAGCAGTGGAACAACTAATGTTTATGAAGCACTAATGTGGAACCTACGGCGCGTTCTATGTAGTCACCTAAGAGCGGGGGGCGCAATGTCTGCCCCATACATTGACTTTATAGGGGGGGGGGGCGTCGCGATGAACCTTTGCCCCCCCTCCCCTGAAGGGGAACCGTGCGCACGCCTATGGTGTCACAAGACACTAGGCAACGGCATGTTCGAAAAGTTTTTACCGGTGCTGGAGTACTCACGCGGGGCCCTATACTTCACCAGCAACTGTCTTAACCAATAGGTTGAACACCAATGCCTGCATAATGTGAACGTACCTTAACCATTTGAATGTCTTGTGATGTAACTATTAGTAAAATAATCGCCTATTGTAACGCTGAAATCACAACTGCATCACACACGCTACGCTGTTTTAATACCTCAACACTCTGACGTTTACTAGGGTAATGTAAGCATGGCCAGTGAAGTGAGACTGTGCATAAGCTGGACATACTTTTGGTGTCTACGTTTTTAACCGAATAAACTACGACTTCATTAACTGGTGTAACGTTAATGTTACAACCATTCAAGTATTTATTCTTTATTTTTCTCTCGATATAACCAGAGTGACAAGAAACAAAAGTGAAGAAGACCACAAGGGCGTTGTTAAAATGCGACTCTGGGTGCTACAGAGTGAAGCACGTTTTAAGCGATGCTTACCCAGCAGGCAGTCCCCGTCGTTTATTGGGTGCCCAAGCTCGTAGTGCCGTCTTAAAGCCGATTTCTCCCATACATGTGCATCATGGCAGGAACCACATGTGCATCATGTGGACGTCAGCATCGCAAACCTGCAGTGAGATATTTTCGCCAATTTTAGCCATTAATCAATAATGCCGCTGCACGCATGCACTAACGTATTTTTTGCATAATCTTTGATAATGTTCATGCGTATTAGAGTAGAGAAGTACTCCGTAATGTCAGGGCAAATCAGTGTACTGGGTCACACCTCTGTACGTATTCGTTTAAAAGAAAACAAGAAATTCCACAGTAGTTGTGTTAGTATGCGTGAACATGCGCACATTGTCCTAGGAGTCAGCCGCTAGCTACCAGTTCGTAACGCAATCCGTGCTGTGCAACTCTACGTGAACTCAGCATTTTAGCGCGACATGGCACATCACGTACTCTTTCATGTCATGTCAATAGCACCGGTATTTCTCTTCTCAATGCATGTGAACCTGTTCAAAGTGATGAAATGAATATCTCCGCAGTTAAAAGATACGTCATGTCACTTTACAGATGAACATTGCTACATGCGTTTCTTTTTGTAATTGCCTTTAGAACACATTATGTATGTTATGGCCCTGCCCCCGATATTTTTCACATTTCACTATCACTCGATCTTTAGGTTGGCCCACCTATTAATCTTCAAGAGGAGTACAAATTATTATGCTTGCACTAGGGTCTCCCCCGTGATTTTCAAATTTAGCGCTCTTCCCCCCCCCGCCCCCTATAGGCCGATTTTCATGTCGGCCACCCCACAAATCCTCGCTGCATTCACACTCCCCATACGAAAACCTTCAAAGTAACATTTTCGGCAACCACCAATGTAGGCTACTTGACACTGTAAATGAAGCGCTACGTATGCTATGGCACATATTGTGGCACATTTCTTCACGTTACATGTACACACGAGTTTTGTTGGTAATTTCCGGGACCATTCACGAACGAATTTTATGTTACACAATAGGCTTCCCAAGCAACGCTTAGCGGCGCTGCTGCTCTTGACAGGCAGCGCCATCTCTGGCAGAAAAAGAGAAACTGGGGTGTAAGCAGCGCGCGTTTTCCCTTCTCTACACCGCGTTGCTGCTCGCTTCTGTGCACGTGCAGAGCTCTCGCGGTGCACTTGCGGCGCCTCACAATGTACCGCTTGCAGTGCGGCTTCAAAAGGATTTTCAAGCTTGACTGGCACTTCCGAAAAGCGAACTTGATAAAATGAGAAAGGCTCGTCAATCACGTGAACGGTGAAGAGCCGACGATCGACAACGACGCCCGACTCAAAGCGAAATGCATTTTCCAAGTCGCGATTACACCGTGTAGGACGTATACCTCGAGGTATAAGTCTCATTCTGTCATGTTAAAGATCAATAATGGTCCACATGCACTCCGAAATGAAGCCGTACACGCTATCGATGTTCTGCGGCGTGGACTACGAATCATATGTTTGTTGTTTTGATATGGCATGCTCACAGTAGCAGCCGTGTACTTTCGTGAACAAACGTTTGCGGCGTGCGAAAAAAAGATTATACGGCCATGGCACTGCTTCCTGAGAAGGTTAGAGTCAAGTCCTCCGTGCCGCTGGAGAATCACCCGCCGATTAAGACGCGAGGCAGCTAGCTGAGCTTTAACCACTGTGAAGCAAGATGAACTGCTCGCCTCGTTTTTTAAAAGCGAAGCATTTCTTAGCGAACTTCTGCGACTTTGAGCGTATCCATCTATCTATCTATCTAGCCGCCTACGACTTTGTGCTCTCCTGGCCGTTTCGTTAATCGGATGCATACCAAAATTGGTGTGTCATAACATGGCCTTATTACGAACATAAATGACAGGTCATATCATGAAAATCATGACACGCATGTCATGAACAGCATGATATACATTCCACGGCCTTTGGGCTCCCTGGCCGTTCCGTTAATCGGATGTGTACCAAAATTGGTTTGTCATAACATGGCCTTATCACGAACATAAATGACAGGTCATATCATGAAAATCATGACACGCATGTCATGAACAGCATGATTTACATTCCACGGCCTTTGGGCTCTTGCGGCCGTTCCGTTAATTTCATATATACCAAAATTGGTACGGCGTGACAAGAGTTCATGACGAACATAATGACAGGTCCTAACATGCAAATCATGACGCGCATGTCATATGAAGCATGATTTACATGACATGGTCTCGGGGCGCTCGCGGCCGTTTAAATGAAGGGATACATACGAAAACTGGTATGACGAGACATTTCTGTATGCCGAACATAACTGACACGTGGTAACATGAAAATCATGATATGCATGTCATTTATGACATGATTTACGTGCCACGCTCACGGCGCACTCGCGGCCGTTTCGCTAGATTGATATACACCAAGATTGGTACTGTGCGATGTGACTTTATGAAGAACGTGAATAACAGGGGGTAGCATGAAAACCATGACATCCATGACATGTATGTCATGATTTACATGCCACGCTCATGGTGCATTCGCGTCCGTTTCGCTTGCGTGGTATACACCGTCACGCGACACGACAGTATGACGAACGTAAGTGAGACGTGGTAGCATGAAAATCATGACATGCAAGTCATGTACGACCTAATTTACATGCCACGCTCATGATGCGCTAGCGGCAGTTTCAGTTGGTTGATATACACCAAAATTGGTATTGCGCGATGTGACTGTATGAAGAACATGAATGACAGTTGGTAAGATGAAAACCATGACATGCATGTCATGTATGTCATGATTTATTGCTACGCTCATCATGCATTCGCGGCCGCTTCGCTAGCTCGATGTACACCAAAATTGGTATTGCGCGAAGCGACTGTATGACGAAGGTAAATGAGACGTGGTAACATGAAAATCATGACATGCATGACATGCACGACATGATTTACATGTCATGCTCATGACGCACTCGTGCCGTTTCGCTTGCTTGACATACACCAAAATTGGTCTTGCGCGACGCGACTGCATGACGAACGTAAATGAGAGGTGGTAACATGGAAATCATGACATGCAGGTTATGTATGTCATGATTTGCATGCCACGCTCATTGTGCATTCCCGGCCGTTTCGCTAGCTTGGTATACACCAAAATTGGTATTGCGCGACGCCACTGTATGACGAACGTAAATGAAAGGTGGTAACATGATAATCATGACATGCATGAATTGTACGAGATGATTTACATGCCATGCTCATGGCGCACTCGTGGCCGTTTCGCTAGATTGATATGCATCAAAATTGGTATTGCGCGATGTGACTGTATGAAGAACATGAATAACAGGCGGTAACATGAAAACTATGACATGCATGCCATGTATGTCATGACTTACATGCCACGCTCATGGTGCATTCGCGGCTGTTTCGATAGCTTGATATACACCAAAACTGGTATTGCGCGACGAGACTGTATGATGAACATTAGTGACAGGTGGTAACATGAAAAACCATAATATTCATGTCACGTATGGCATCATTTACATGCTCTACTCATGGTGCACTCGCGGCCATTTCGCTCCTTTGATATACACCAAAATTGGTATTGTGCGATGTGACTGTATGACGAACATAAATGAGAGGTCTTCACATGCGAATCATGCTATGCATGTCATGTACGGTATGATTTACATGCCACTGTCATGGTGCGCTTCCGGCCGTTTTGTTAACGTGATATATACCAAAATTGGTATGGCATGACACGAGTGCGTGATGAACATAAACGACAGGTCATGCATTTATATACCAGAATATGCGTTTGATTGGCATGGTGTACACTGGATTGTGCATGCATGCGTGCATGGCAAACATGCGATATATGGTGCGCTAGATGCCATGGCATGAATGATTTCATTTGGCTCAAAGACAAACAAGGCGATGTATGCAGCTCTTTGCTGGCTGCTTCGCATTACATCGATTCCCACAGTGCGTGGGATCTGCCGAATTTTTCGGCTCTCGCGTCATGCTTGCAGTCTCTTTTTATGATATCGACTTGACAGGCGTATATAAGCTGTTGCGTGAACGCGGCTAGAAAATCGCACATAATCAGAAGGTGGTTACTTCAAGGTTGCAATTGCAAAGCATGTATTAAGTGCCAGTTATATTTAGCGGCTTAAATATATATCACCCTAATAAAGTGACAAAAACAAAGCAAACCTGCAGAACGATGTCAAAGCTTGCTGAAAATGCACAGACGTCCGTTCCGGCGTGATAAAGCAGCCTTCCCGACGCGTGAAATGCAGGCGCCGAACTTCTGACAATGTGCCGAGTTCAGTTGAATTCAACCAACCGCGTAACGCTAACGGTATAACGCGAATGTGAACGTTCAACAACGACGGGTAGGTCTCACGAGCACGGGGAATCAAAACACAAAGTTGCTTCACCTACAACCGTAAGTGGACTTTAATGGGCCCGACAACTGCCCAAAACATGAAGTGAGATGACTGCACTGATGAAAAGATTGTGCGTCGCATTGACTCAAACCAACCCTGTTTATCTCGTGAGAGGTGGATTTATATTTTTATTTCTTCATTGAAAGTCGCGAAAAATGACTTTTGGCGCCTCTGGCGGCAAAATCAGAAATGGTCCGATGAAGCCGGTCACGTGACCGTTGATTGGTGTACGCGTTCGATGACTTTTCTGTTAGTACTGAAATATTCTTCATTTCTTTATATTAAAAGATATTACTCCATAAAAATGTACATATAAGCCCGCGTTAGTTGTATGCAACAAAGTGGCTCTGCCTTCGCTTGGCGTAGGCAGCCTTGACACAGGCGCAGGCAACCTTGGGCGCAGGCGCACACAACGCTGTACAAATACCGAGAAGGTGTATAAAGCCACATCATCTCATTGTAACAGCTTGCTATTTTCAAAAATGGTGGGAAAGCTCAAAATAAAGGTGGTTAAGCATAGTTACAATAACTCCTGCGAAAGCAGAACGACAGCTTTCACAAGGGCTAGCGACATCGCTATCAATTCTCAGCGTTGCTTGAGCAAGCCTTCATACGTGTTTGGAGCCTTTCAGATCGAAAAATACTGCTTGTAAAATAACTACGTGCTTTTAGGATAAACCACTGCAGCTACAAACGCTACGAAGGGTAAGCTTCCTGGGTCGAGAAAAATCAGTTGTCGGTCCCTTTAACAATGCGAGAAGACAGCGAGTAATCATTACTGTAGTCACTGCGTGCATGCGCCGCGTTACTTACCGATTTAGGTAGTCGGAACGAACGAAAGCGATGAACTCAGACAGCCAAAATAGAAGGCGAGACAGCGCTGTCAGCTATCTACGCCTGCCACCTTTATTTCTCGTGCGACACGCCCGGGAACCGATACAGTTTAACACGTTAATCGTGTGCCTTGGTGTTGTCTGCACTGTTGTGGCTGGCCACTAAACTGCAATTCGCAATGCCCATAGACTGTCGCGCCACCGAGCGGAATTCAGGAGCGTCCTCTCGATGAGGGTTAGTAGACGACAAAATGGCGGCACTATGCAGTCGCTCCCTTGTTCGGCTGTGCTAGCCTCAGTGTTAACGCCTTGGCAAGAAAGGAACACTACGACTTTGCATGTTCCCTGCATCAGTGAACAAACCGGGCCCTCCGTGACACGAGAAATCAACTCGCGCTTTCAATGCTAGCCCACAGTGTACACATACTATCAGCTTCGCGAGGCTTTCTGTAGCCACGTAGGTAAGTTCAATGTTATCGTCTGACATATTCAGTTGAAGCTCACCCTGTTTTACTTGCATATATAATTGGTCAGTGTTTCTTGTAGTGCATGAGTCCCATAACACTGTACGCGGGAGGGAGAGAGAGAGAGAGAGAAAAAAAAAACTTTTATTTTCGAAACCCAAGTCCGGGTCTGAGCTCTAGGGTGAGGCTCTACTGACCTCCCCTAAGATGGTTAGTATGTGGTTAAGGAGAGTTGCCCACGAGGAGGTGGTTTCGCCCAGATTCGCGGTCGCGCTGTCTCGCGATGTGCTCATGTATAACTGAGCGATCTCAAGTTGGCGATACATTAAAATAGGGCCTCTATCCTTTGTCAGCAAAGCGCTGTTACGAATCGTGCGAGCGACGTTTCAATCATTCGAGGACGCGTCTGCTCGACGCCTTTCGTGGAGCGAACGCTTTCCATCAACGCCGTCCTTCAACAGTGTGTTGGGTTTCATAGCCACCGCTGCGCCGCTTGTTTTTGTACGTTTGTTGATAGGTGGCAGCACTGGCAGCACACTGCAAGCGATTTGCTTGTTGACCGGTCTGAGAGCAAAACGTTCTCTGCGCCCAGACGTCTGTCTAATTGTAAACGTGGTGACGCGGAGTGGTCGAAGTCGTTCGGCGGAGGAAATTCTTCAGATTGCTTTCAGCAGTGATGTTGAAAGAAACCATCTTGACGACGAGGATTTTTCACTGGACGTAGAAGACTGTGAAAGCACCGAGAGTGGCAGCGACGATGAACCACCAGCTGCTAACTCACGAGGAGCGAGTTGCACTTCACGTCCCCTCGTGCGTTAATGTTCTTTCACGCTCGTAAGTCACTTTGATTGTATTTAATGTATAATATCCTTGAGCGAGATCAAAATAAAAGCATAGTTCCTCTTGTGCATTACATGTATCACAATTATTGTGGATATTATGGAGCGCCGCATGCCGCCAACACGCTCGAGCTCGACCAACGAAGCGAAATGGTTAGAGCGATGGAACGTGCAGTCACGGCCACAATCCACGCCTCTCGGCGAATTTCTTCGATGTTGCGAAAAGCATACGTGTTTATTCTTTTCGATATTCATGTTTCGATCGTGCTGATCGAACCTGCAACATGCGAGTGAAGTACACACGGCTAGAGCAGCCAGAGTCTCAGCATGGCTGTGACACAAGCGCTACTGAATGGCATGTTAAATGCTTGTGTTCCGTTGAAGACGTAACTCCGCGTTTTCGACTGTGCAAGTAATGACGACGGGGTATTATCACAGAACACTTTTATGTTTGCAAGCCATCATCACGCGCAGCAGCGATGGCGCTACTCGCTGGCGGCCTACTACTGCGGCAAATCCGTCAGGCAGGCTCGGTACGTACTACCTCGGAGTGCCGTTCAGCTCATACGTCAATTCTAGTTCATAGAGGTTTATGTAGCACGCGCAGGATTTCGCAAAGCATCGTTATGCACGGTAACGGAGCTGAAATATAACCTTTCACTTCGCAGCAAATAATTAGGTGGCGAGTACTTAGCACTTTCCATGGTTTGGGAAAGTATTTTAGTCTGATATCCATTTCAGCGCAGCTCATGACTTCATCCGGTGAAAGTGGCACGGTCCGTACGTCTGCATGTCCTATCTGTTCCTATGCTAACAAACGGGTTGACCCTCCTCCTGGCGCCATATTGAAAAGCACGGCGCGCCACCTATAGTTCGTGGGCATTGCGAATAGGTGGCGCGCCGTGCTTTGCAAGAGCAAGCTTCAGCGAAACAGACGAATGAATGTATTCGCGCCGTTATCACAAATCGTGCTGAGCTGAGTGGTGTCGAAATTTTTCACGCCGCACCGGCATAAAATTCTTTCGGATCCGCGGCGAATGAAAGGTACGATATGCATGTTGCTTGTTTTGTTTTTCTACGCTTGCACGACTTATTAGGATACGATTGCAGCAGTAGCTGTCTAATTTAATTGAGCATACACGTGCATGTATTATTTTATTACATTTTGATTGTCTGCTTTTGTTTTTGTGTTGTGTTTTTACTGTATGAATGGTACGCTTAGGCAATAAAAGATTCAAACAAGCTATGCTCTTTATTTTTGTCTAATTTATGTGTACGCCTAAACAAAAAGACAGCCTTACTTAGAATAAGTGGTGCAAAAATAGGAGGATGGGCAAACCTTCGTCAGTCAGAACGCAACGATTGCCGTTTTGATCAAGTGGCGGGTTGCGCAACAGGAAGACGGTCGCGCGCTCGCCATCTGAATACCTTCCACTCGCTCAGTTTGGCTTGCTGGTGCATCCCAATTGGATTTGGCGCTAAATCGCTCCCCCCGCCACTCGGATCCACAGTCCTCATCAAGATGGCGTCCCCCAGTGCGTGTCTGCAATGCGCCGCCATGTTTTAGTACCGCCCCCAAACAGCTGGTGTTCGTCTGGCGCTGCGAGCGAATATCGCGTTCCATGGATGGTGTAGGAAGTTTCACTCCCCTGGTATTGTCACGTGGTTGTGACGGTGAAGAATGCCGCAGGAAGACTGGAACATACGGAGCTCTTTATTTGGGCGAACTTGTGGCCAGTAACCGAAAACTCAAGATACAAGCGATACATGCTGCGCACTGATAGCGGCAGGAGCAGTCGTCAGCCGTTGAGTAATCTGATCATCGGTGGAACATGTCGTCCGTTATACATCAGTCATCAAACCTTCCAGCGTTATCGCTGGTGCTCGCGTAAGCTCTTGAATAAACTTGACTATTCGCGTGCGGCGCGTAATCTTAAAGGGGCCCTGCAACACTTTTTGAGCAGGGTCAGAAAGCGCTGCCAATCGGTAGTCGAGACTCCCGAGAACACGCGAGCCAAATATTATAGCGAAGCGCGCGGCCTAGAATTTACAATAAATTCTCAAAGTCTGCTGAAAATCGCTCCCTTTTCTCTCGACAAATGATGTATTAGTCCGCAATATATGACGCGATTGTCGGCAGTTCCACCATTGGCTGATGTTTTAACCACGATAACACCCTCATTATTACCTTCGTTGTTAATTTTGAGTTCAATAGGTAGATGATATGTATGTTTATATTGTGTTACGCCGTTAAAACACCGAACAAACCTAAATATTAGCACTTCGGGTCTCACCGACAGCTTGTATGCTCGTAGTTGCGTGGTTGCGTTTTCTTCACCACGCGCAGTGCCGAAATCGTGAATATTTCTGTGCTTTTGACCATTGCCGTTTGCCGTTGAGAGTGGCAGCCGTTCGAGTGTTGCCTCCTCAGCTGGAAACTGCATCGTCGACACGTTCTCACGACCAACCGAGGCAGGGGTGCAGCATTTCTCCGATAATAATGCTGGCGCCGGCTAGCTTAGGATACCTGTGTTCGCTGTATGGCGACCTTCTCGCTGTCTCTTCAGTATGTCATCGAGCCGTACCTCGGCGTATCCTCCCCGTAGTCTCACGTTCCCGAGAAACCGCGGCACAGCAACCAACCAGACTCGCATTTTCACGCCAGCTGCAGACAGCTGGCGTGAAAATGCTTCTAGTCTTTAGTTCTTTGTTGTCAGCCCGCACTCGCTGTGCGCCGCATTCGAAGAGCAAACAGCATCGAAGTGCCCACCCACCGGCTTAAATGCTGTCAATCCAGTACCCCCACTAGGAGAAGGGTGCACGCCGCTTTGTCGTATTGAATACGATTCAAGCGCGAGCAATGCGACGAGGCGGTGTGTCCGAGTATGGGTCGAAACCCATCTCAGCTGTCATTCGTTCCTAACGCGCACGCAGGTTGGCATCCATGGTTGGCAGAGCGATGACAACACTACGGCAGTTCAAAGTGCACACCCACCATTACCAAACCGACTCGCAGTTTTCAAGCACGCGCGGTACAGTGCGATGGGCTCCGCTCGACGAGGACCACGCAAGCCTACCGGAAGTGACTGCACAGACCACGTGGTTGAGCCCAGACGCCAGAGAGAAAAAAATGATGAAAAAAAATTCCGCCGGCGCTGACGTAACTCTTGGGTGGAGCCTCGCACCTCCGCGCTCCATCCCTCCACGCCCCGCGCAGCTTCCCGCGCGCTGGCGGCGTTGAGCACAGAGAAAAAGCTGCGGAACGTGATTTCTATAATTTGGTAACACCACTTAGACTTGACGGATTCAAAACATTTTTGCGGCATATGACTCCTGAAGAGTCATACGTCAATATTGACACTTTTCTAATATAACTCAGAAAGGTGTTGCAGGGCCGCTTTAACAGAATGATCTCAAACAGTTGTGAACCTTCTGAAACATTACGGCGCGGCCAGCGTCCAACGTTGCTAGCAGTCTTTGTGTGTTACCCGAATACCTCAAAACAAAGCAATAAACACGCGTGGCAGTAATATCGCTATAGTAATATGAACGATAGCACTACCGATTGCACTATGGATAGTTTGTCGATAGTAGCACTATCGATAATTTGTTTACAATATCGATAGTTTCAAAAAGCTATCGATACTATCGATAGTCAATTTACCGATAGTTCTGCATCACTACGAAGAACACCGGGGCTATGGCGCACGGGCAGCTAGGGTGAAGCAGAGAACGACTAAGCGGGAGAATAGAACAGCTGGTCTAGTGAACAGGCATGGTGTCTATTTCTCCGTCTCGTTCGCAACAATGGCGCAGTCATCGGAAACGAAGCCTTAAGGCAGACACCACTGGTGCTCGTGCGTCTTCGGCGTTCCGGACCCGCCATCCAATGAAAGCAGTCCATGCTTCCTCGGACATAAAACGCGCCTACCTGCTACGGCACCAAGCACAGTTCGGGCACGGTGTCCCTGCCTCCTCGGCACCTGTCAACATGGCAGAAAAAAAGTACTGTTGTTAGGTGACTTCTCAAGTTTGCTCATTACACGCGCACATAAACCGTCCATTTCTTAGGGGGCGGAAAACAAAACGTTTACACCATATCGTTCCGCAACGTTCTTCAGATTGTGCGATACCTTATGCTAGTAAGGAATCACAGCATATCTTTTTTTTTTCTTCTACTCGTCAAATTGTGCCGAAGCAGTAACGCCACTACTGATCTTCTTGATTATTTCTTCACAAGCCGCTGCTATCATATAGCTCAGATACCCTGCACTGGTAAATCTGAAGACCTGGTGTTCTACACTATCTGTTACCACATGCCGCAAGATTTTCGAAGAGCAGCACCAACCCAATTCTAGACAGAACGATGCCGTTTTTCACTGTTTTCGAGTGTGCCGTAGAAAACCTTAAGGGCCTTTTATTGACCGGGGTCGAAAAAGCCAGCAGGTATGGCTCTCATTAAAGCGCAGACAAGTGTCCAGAAACTGCTGTTCATTTCCGCGAGGCAGTTCAATGGTGAAGTTAAGGCCCAGCGCCGAATCTGTGAAAATCTTTCTAATCTCAATAACGCGGTCCTATAGGGCATCATTAACAAAAACCAGGTAATCTTCCATAAAGCCAAAGGCGCGAACAGCAGTCTTTCCCAGCTTGACATTGATGATCCGATCCACTCTAGACAAGTCGTCACTAAGCACGGGCGCAACCCTGGAGCCAATACAAAGTCCCGCCTTTTGAATGAATTGCTGTCCTGGCCAGGGAACGTACGTGGACGACAAATACACAGATAACACTTCTAAAAAGGCTTCTGCAGAGATGCCACACTATAAAATAAACTTCTGCTCGTCATTAATCACTGTAATACACTCTTTTACAACTGTAATTCGTTCTTGTTGAGGAGTAGTAGAGAACAAGTCCTCCACATCAATGCTAATTGCTTTGCATCCTCCTGGAGTTACTGTCCTGCAAGTCCTGCACCACTGCTTCAGAATTGGGTACAAGGAATGGATGATCAAGCTTGAGTTTCGAAATGTGTTCTAGAAGAAACCCCGCAACTACTTAATGCCGCGCTCCCCTTTCTGAAACGATTGAGCGTATAGGCAGGCCAGGCTTGTGTGTTTTTCGGAGAAAAAGAGCTCAAGTGCCGATCCTGTAGCATTCTTTGCTCTAGTACGCAAACCGCTGAGGTTGAGGTGCTGTAAGAGAGGTTTTAGATTTTGCCTTGCTGCACTTGTCAGGGGCCTGAATGAAGTTATTTTCCAGCGCGGTACGAGCCTTGTCCACATACGCGGCCTCCAGCATCACCAGGAACGAGCCTTCCTTATTAGACTCCTGATGACTTGAACGTATTCCTGCGTACATCGCAGACTGACGTCCTCCGGTGCTCGGCAGGAAATGTGCATAACTTGAGCGAGCTTCTCAACAAGGTGAGAGCTCTGGCTCCTGGCAAAATTTTGGGCCTGTTGTAATATCCTATTCCCATACTCCGGCAGTCCAGCAGTCGCCACAGATACAACCTCCTGCTGTGGGAAAATTGTTTTTTTTTTTTCCCTGTGAAGTTGAGGAAAGGCAGATTTTCACAAAAGTGCCGTTGCCTTTGCCGCTGTCAGCCCCCAGTCTTTGAAGTGTCTTCTGTAGCCGAGCGTCCTCAGTTTTCGCACAGGCCTCAAGAAGGCAGTGTTGAAAGAAGTGTGCCTACCTCCACCATTCGGACTGGATAAAGCGCGAGACAGAGGGCGCGTTTTTCCATGCGATGCAACGTCCGACGCGGCGGTGCGGCAGCTGGAGTGGTGACGTTTCGTGGCATCGGACCGCCGCATGGCATGCCCGGCGTGCATCAAATCGGACAGATATTTTCGTCGTCGCATCGGAACGTCGGACGGCCGCAGCCAATGACAGTGCGAGCAGGGAAACGTCACGATGACGTCAACACGTAGCAGGTGAGCTGCCATATTGTCGAGTTTTCCATGCCGGCTAGGCAGCTGGATAGGTGCCGAGTCAACAAGTGCTGGAACACGACGTACAGCGGTGAGCACTGTTAGGGTGAACACGCGAGCGCGTGGCCGACGGCACTGTCAGCGCCGCGCGCACGATGTCAAGGATACGCTTATTCGTCGTCTGCTAGCCGCGCGCATTTTTGTCTGCTAGGCACACGCATCCTGCATTTTAAGTTATCTTCTTGTTTAAACATCCTTGCTTGAAAAAACAGTACCAAGAAAGAAACGTATATAACTATGGGGGCGTGTCTATTTGTTCCCTTCAGAATTGTTCCGCACGCAACGCCGCATATAAAACAACCGCGCACCTTTCGCAGCCGTTCATTCTGTCGCCAGATGATATTATGGCTATGGTTCCCGATGATCAAAGGCGCTCTATTGTTGATCTTTCCCTGAAAGGTTATTCCCAGCGATATATTGCCGCTTTAGTTAATAGGCCCCGAAGACTGAATCGGATAATTGAAGCATATAAGTCTGAAGGTCGCATTCATGGGGCACCCCGCGCGCCCTGTCCTAAAGCTGCCACAGATGATGAAGACGCAATCATAGTTGCAGCTGCTGTCCAAAAACCTTTCCTGCCTGCCGCAGCAGTTCGCGGGGACTTAGATTTGGACTTTTCGGATACCACTGTACGATGCCGCCTGCGTAGTGCAGGCCTTCGCAGTCGTGTCGCAGCCCAAAAGCCACTATTTACGGCTACGAACAGGGATGCACGCCGGCGGTTCGCTGAGCAGCACGAATCATGGACAGTAGAAGAATAGGGTCGTGTCTTCTTTTCGGCTGAGTCCATGTTTTCGATCCGACAGGACCATGGATTGCGTGTTTGGAGACTGCCAGGCACACGGTAAGGTAAACTACCTGCTTTAAAAAGAGAGTGTTTTATTTGATTTAAGAATACCACGCAGCAACGACCCGGTCAACGTCCAACGCGTTTCTGCCAGTGGAAGATCAAGTGTGAGCGTGTGGGGGGCGGTTTCAAAATATGGATTAGGGCCCCTGCATCGTATACGTGGGCACTTATCTTCGGAGCAATATCGCAATATTTTGAATAAGGTGCTGTTGCCATACGCGAGCACTTTATTCCCCGACGGCAATTATCTGTTCCAACAGGACCGGTCGCCGATCCACACGGCACGGGTTGTGAAGGGCTTTCAGGCGGAGCAGCACGTACCCCTACTGAATGGCCTCCGAAAGGGGCGGACCCGAATGTGTTCGAAAACGTGTGGGGCCACCTGAAAGCTGCCCCAGCATGGAAGTCCCTTTATTCCGCAACTTCGGTCCAATTGTGGACCCAAGTCAACAACGCGCAGGAAAGCCTGAAGGCTGATCGCGAATATGTTAGACCACTTTATGACTCGCTGCCGTCCAGAACAGCTGCAGTCGTTGCTGTCGGTGGTGACATGACTCGCTATTAGAATTGTTCACATTTCGTTTTCCTTGTCAGGCGTTTGTTTAACTTGAATTGCATGATTGCAGTTTTCTTCAATATATAGTTCGAATATAAACTGTCTGATACTCATTTTTTTCATTCACGCGCCAATTTTCAATCCAGATATGGACCTTGAAATGCAGGAGGCATCAGCTCAGCAGACAGAAATGCGGCTAGCAGACGACGAACAAGCGTATCCGTGACGTGGTGCGCGCGGTGGAAACAGTGTTCGCACAGCGCATGCTGCGCATGTGCAATGCTTCCAAGGATTACCGTTACGCAGCGCTGACAGTGCCGTCGGCCACGTGCTCGAGTGTTTACCCTAACACCTAGAGTTAATATACTAACTCTAGAGGAAAAGCTCCCCATAGGGCCCATGCATTGAAACCTATAACCACATGGATTCCGCCATGATGGAACAAAACGAACGTTGCCAGACCCTGAGACGCTCGCTATATTTGACGGTAGTAATCAATTTTATTCTACCAACCTAAGCCAGCTACGCGCTGTTCAGGGAACATCAGATGTGTTTTGATGCTGAAGCCGTGTGTTAGTGTAGCGTTGTCTGTGCAGCTGGCCCGATTGATAACAGTTAACATTTCCACCTGTTTGTGCATGCTTTTTACTAGGCACACCTTACCAATAACTGCATAACGAATAAAGTTTCTCCATTCGCTGGCACAATTAAGGGTCACTCGACAGATTCGCAGCTCGAAGCTAAGTGCGTAGGCCGTGGTCGCGCGGTGCTTCGACTTGCAATGACGAGACACTTGTATCCACGTTCTTATTCAGCTTGTAGCGCATCCTCTTACGTCGCGCCCCGAAACCGGCGCCTGCGGCATCGCAAGGAAACAAAAACTCTCTTGCTAAGCCACCGCCGCCGGTCCGGCGGCGCGGGGAAGAGGGGACAACTCGAACCGCGCTCCTTCTCTCCTATTTCTCCTCTTTCCCTTTCGCATCGCCCCGCGCGCCTGCTCGCGCTTTTGGGAAACGAATAAACAGTTCCTAACCAGATGTTGTAGCTCTCGGTTCCTCCTGCGCGCGCTCTACAATTTGGTGACCCTGTTACATACACGCCCTTAATTCAAGTTAGAGTCATGTCCCTCGCAGAGCCGGACGCACAACTGACACTAGGCACCACCATGCCACAAGATCAGGCAGATCCCCCTAACATCGGCCGGAATTCCCACACTGCAGACGCCCCCGGTGACGCAGTCTCTGCGGTATCCCTACGACTGCCACAATACTGGGAGCGCAACCCGACCATCTGGTTCCTGCAGGTGGAATCGCAGTTCCACATATGCCGTATAACATCGCAGCTGCAAAAATTCCACCACGTCGTCAGTGCACTGCCGCCTGCTGCAGCAGAAGAGGTCTCCGACATACTGGTTTCCTTCAGGACGAACCTCCCGGCAGCTCCCTACGACGAACTCAAGGCAGCGCTGCTCGACAGAACCGCTGCATCGGAACGGACGCGGATTCAACAGTTGCTCTCAACTGCGGAGCTCGGCGACCGGAGGCCCACGCAGCTGCTTCGTCAGATGATGCAGCTCCTCGGTTCGCGCGCCCACGCAATGGACAATGCCGTGCTACGCGAGCTGTTTCTCCAACGCTTGCCGTCCAACGTGCAAATGGTGCTGGCCACCGCTTCCACTATGGATTTGCCGTCACTCGCCGCACTCGCCGACAAAGTCATGGAAGTGGCGACGCAGCACTTGCAAGTCGCTGCCGTCAGCGCTCCTTCTACACGACCCCCGTCGTCATGTGCTGCTTCTAGATTGACAACCGCTACCACCCCGCCTTCCCACATCGACCACCTCTGTGACAGGCTCGAAGAAATAATCGTGGCAGCCACGCGACAAGACTATGCTCCACGCCGTTCGCGACAACGTGGCCGATCCAGAACCGCCCACCGTGCCGGGGAACGTGATCGGAGTGAGTCTACAGGCCCAAGCTTGTGCTACTACCATCGCCGTTTTGGAGCCGAAGCGCGCCACTGCCTGTTGCCATGCGCTTGGACGGGAAACCCGCCGGCCGACCACTAGCGGCGACAAGCGGTCAGGGCCTCGAGGAATGTCGCCTCTTCCACGTCGCCGATCACACCACAGGACAGAAATTTCTCATCGACACCGGAGCCCAGGTCAGCGTCCTTCCTGCAGCAAGGTCAGAACGTACTTTGCCTGCCATTTTATACCTTCAAGCTGTAAATGGCACTCGCATTCCTGTGTACGCACAACGTTCCCTCACGCTGAACCTGGGGCTTCGCAGACTGTTCCGGTGGGTGTTTTTAGTCGCCGACGTCGGGTCCGCAATAATAGGGGCCGATTTTCTTGCCAAGCATGGGCTCCTTGTCGACCTCAGACACAAACGTCTCCTGGACTCAGCCACGAGCCTGTCTGTCCAAGGCATCGCTGCGGGCGCAACTACTGATGAGGCACCTTCCTGCGCTGCAGTAGCCTCAGCACCGTTCGCCGCCTTGATAAATGAATTCCCATCCCTGACATCCCCACCAGATTGGACTCAACCTGTTGCTCACGACATTCAGCACCATATAATAACATCCGGCCCACCTGTTTTTTGCCGTCCACGGCGCCTTGCCCCCGACAAGCTCAAAGTGGCCCGTGCTGAGTTCGAGCACATGTTGGAACTTGGCATAATTCGACCATCATCCAGCAGTTGGGCATCCCCCCTCCACCTGGTCCCTAAAAAGTCAGGTTACCGGAGACCATGCGGAGACTACCGGCTCCCGAACACCAAGACCGTCCCTGACCGGTACCCACTGCCCAACATCCAAGATTTCACCTCTGCTCTGCACGGTGCCACCATATTTTCCAAAATCGATCTTGTTCGTGCATAGGCACCGTGCATACGTTAGGAGCCGCCACAGTCGCGCGCGGCCTCCAGCGCCACAGCGGCCACGGCAGCAAACTTGACGGGATATGGGAGCAGACGACGCAAGCGGCAGCAAGCCTCTGCGCCGTGTTCTGCTGCTTCGCTCGACGCGTTTTCGTTTCCGTTCGCTTTCAAAAGACGTTAAATTGTTAGCAGCTGCCACAGACCCTTGATGTTAGAGGGTATGCTTCTTTTCGCCAGACCTCGTGCACCCTCAGGGGAACGCGGCAGCATAGAATGCATGAGCAAGGGAAGACGACACGGAGGCCATGGGCACGTTGAGCGAAACTGCGCGCCGCTTCGTTCACTAAACGATCACAGCTTGTCACCCTCAGGCTAACGTGGCAGCAGACTTGGCGGCTGCTTGAAAGAGACAACACCGGCGACTGCATTGCGTTCACTGCGCCGATTTCAACCAGTGCAGCCGAGCGGTCGTCACAGCGGCTGTTAGCTAGCCATGGCACTGCAAAGCGTGTCAATTATTATTACATTTGGGTTCAGAGAGCTACGTGCTATAGATGGTTTCTTCCGAGGAGCTAATCTAAATAAGGGCAGAGAGCTTCTCGATCTAAGCGAGGCTGGCGAGGCATGTTCACGGCTTCGTGGAAGAGACGTTGCACGGCTGATCGTCAGTCACGGGGAAGTGCGCACCACAGATGCGAATGAACGCGCCGGGAAGATCCGTGAAAATCGAGGTATGTCGCTTAGTTTGCTTTTTCTTAGTTACAGGTCATGTAATGTTTTCTTATCACTTAAAGCAGGGACATCCGTGCGGCCAACTGGGAGTGCCGTGCCGGAGTCGCAGGAAAGTATAAAACCGCCTGAATAAAATTACTTGCGCATCGAAGACAAGCAACCCGCGTTAATGGGGCTCTCCTTTAATTAAAAACGTCTGCCCGAAACACTCAACTGTGGCAATCACAAAAGAAAAAAGTGAGCGATTTTTTTTTCTTCTCTCCTTCTGTCAGCTTCATTACAAATAATCTGGAGGAACTTCTGTCTCTACAGTTAGGGCAAAGAGCATCGACGTCGAGCATGTGCTGAGGTTTTTCTGCAGCACTGAGTGCACTTTGTCTGACGTGCTCCGGGCAGAGGCCAGCGACGCGGCATCGCAGTCCCACCTCATGCTCCTTCCTGCCTCTACTCAAACGCTGAGCTTGTTTGTTTTGAAACGGATTATTTGCTCATTTTTATGGAGGCTCTCAGGCAAGCTGCTGAGTATATACAAGCAGTATGTCGAAGTGCCACATCAGGAAGTGGCCGAACTGTCAGCACGCATGTTATTAAACAGAAATGCTTCGGCAAATGAGCGTTTCTGCATAATTACTGCGACAAAGGTGTGAAGTAATACCTTTTAACACTTCGTCTTGGCAATGAGTCTGCTCTGCGATGTACATTTAGTGCACTTATTTAGGCCGGCACATTTTTTTTTTCTTTTTTGTACCTCCAAGGCGCACAGGGTAATTGACATGCTGAGGCAAACGTGCAGATTGCGTATGGTCTCTGATTGGAAACCAGTAAAATCGCGTACCTGGAGAATTTCTGTAGGTGTTACTGCACCCAACAACGCAGCAATTATTCTTAGAGTTTGGCATAACCGACACATAACGAACAGCCCGCGAGAAGGCCGCGCGCCGTCATCGCGGAACCGTTGAGCGAGCAGGGCGAGCGGGTGAGAGTATCCCGTCAAGTCTGCGCTTGTTGCCGCTAGGGCCGCCTTCACTGGCGGCGGAGTTACGTCTGCACGGAGCCTATACCACCAAATCCCCGTGGCTGAAGAAGACATCCCCAAAACAGCCATAACGACACCATTCGGCCTTTTCGAATTTCTGCGTATGCCATTCGGACTCCGAAATGCTGCACAAACTTCACAGCGCTTCATTGACACAGTGACACGCGGACTACCGTTCGTGTTTGCCTACGTCGACGATTTGCTTGTAGCAAGCTCGTCCTTCGAAGAGCATGTGCAGCACCTCCGGCTTCTCTTTGAGAGGCTGGCAGCCAACGGAATCGTCATCAACAGCGGGAAGAGTGAATTCGGAGTGCACACTCTCGCATTCCTCGGTCATTATGTGGACACCAACGGCATCCGCCCACTTCCCGACAAAGTGAATGCAATCGTAGAGTTTCCCAAGCCGACATCGCTTACCAAGCTCCGCCAGTTTCTTGGTCTGGTGAATTTTTACCGACGCTTCGTAAGAAACTGTGCCGCGCTACTGGAACCACTCGATCGTTTGCTTTGCGGCAAACAGCAGTCTGCCACACCACTAGCATGAGACAGTGCCGCGGAGGACGCCTTTCTTTCAATTAAGCGTGCTTTGGCTGAAGCCACCCTCCTCGTTCACCCAAATCCGGACTCTCCATTGGCGCTCATGACCGACGCATCCAGCTCGGCGGTGGAGCGGTTCTTCAACAAGAAGTTGGTGGAGACTGGCAACCTCTTGCCTTCTTCTCTAGACGCATGAACCCCGCCCAAACCCGCTACAGTGTGTTCGGCCGCGAACTCCTCGCCATGTACCTGTCCGTGCGCCATTTCCGCCACCTGCTCGAAGGCCGATCGTTCACCATCTACACCGATCACAAGCCCCTGACCTACTCCATCGGTCGTTCCGAGTCCATATACACTCCACGCGAGGTACGCCAGCTTTCCTTCATATCGGAGTTTACGACGGACATTCGACACATCAGCGGCTGTGATAACGCCCCGGCGGACGCTCTCAGCCGCGTGGACGCCGTCACGCGCAGTCGTTCGAACAGCTCGACAGCCTCGTTTCCATTCAACCTCCGAGAGCTCGCAACAGCGCAAGAGAGCTGTCCGGACTTGACATATCTGCGCAACGCGACGACCTCTCTGCAACTGGAGCCAGTGACCTATCAGAGTGTAGCCATTGTTTGTGATACCTCCACCTCAGGAGGCACACCACGGCCATTTCTACCCGTCGCCTTTCGCAAGCAAGCCTTCAACTCATTGCACAATCTCGCCCACCCTGGAATTCGAGCAACGCAAAAGCTCATCGCGGCTCGATTCGTCTGGCCTCGCATGAACGCGGACGTTCGCGATTGGGTGCGCGCGTGTGCACCTTGCCAGCGTGCTAAAGTTCACCGCTACCCGGTACCGCCACCCCGCCGCTTCCTGCAACCTGATGAGCGGTTCGCGGTGGTGCACGTTGACATTGTCGGACCGCTTCCACCTTGTCAAGGCCACCGGTATTTGTTGACATGCGTTGACCGCTTCACCCGGTGGCCCGAGGCAACGCCACTTGCTGACATTACAGCAGCCACAGTCGCCGAAGCGTTCGTCTCCACTTGGGTTGCACGGTTTGGCTGCCCGACAACAATACTCACTGACCGTGGCCGTCAGTTTGAGTCATCGCTCTTCGCAGAACTTCTAAAGCTCCTCGAAACGGCCCGTTTGAGAACAGCTGCTTACCACCCCCAAACAAACGGCCTCGTCGAACGCTTTCATCGGCACCTCAAAGCGGCATTGACAGCGCACGGGTCCCGAAACAAATGGGTTGAGACACTTCCCCTCACTCTTCTGGGCATCCGATCGGCATACAAAGAAGAGCTGTCGGGAGCCACAGCAGAGCTTGTTTATGGCACCACACTTCGCCTCCCCGGCGACTTTTTCGACGCCACAGCAACCCCAAGCGCTCCTACAGCCAGCGAATATGTGAGCCTGCTTCGCACAGCTTTCCGGAATCTTCGACCGCAACCGACGCGTCCCAACCAAGCCCGGGCAGCTTACATCATGCCAGACTTGGAAAGAGCATCGCAGGTGTTCGTGCGGTACGGGCCTGTGCGTGGTTCACTGCAGCCTCATTACCTCGGACCCTTCCCCGTGCTGGCGCGTCTCCCCTCGAACTTTGTTGTGGACATGAATGGATCGCGTGAGACTATAGCACTCGAGCGGCTGAAGCCAGCGTACAGTGAAAACGCGCTCTCTTCTGTTTCGGCATCTTGTCTCACTGTGCCCCCCTCCCCTCTGTCCCTTTGTCACTCATCCCCATCCCGTCCTGCGCTCAGGGTTCACTGGGGCCCGCTTTGACCGCGGCAATGGTTATCGTTCGTCGCAGTGGCCTCCTCACTTGGGGGGGGGAGCTCTGTAGCGCATCCTCTTACGTCGCGCCCCGAAACCGGCGCCTGCGGCATCGCAAGGAAACAAAAACTATCTTGCTAAGCCGCCGCCGCCGGTCCGGCGGCGCGGGGAAGAGGGGACAACTCGAACCGCGCTCCTTCTCTCCTATTTCTCCTCTTTCCCTTTCGCGTCGCCCCGCGCGCCTGCTCGCGCTTTTGGGAAACGAATAAACAGTTCCTAACCAGATGTTGTAGCTCTCGGTTCCTCCTGCGCGCGCTCTACAAGCTCATTGCTGCCGTACTTCAGCGCAGAGAGCCATAAAGCAGAAAAATGTCGATTGCAGCATGCAGCGGCGAATGTGAGTGAGACGTAACCCGAAAGCTTCAATCAAAACTAAAGATACACGGCACACGAAATTTTATCGCCGTTAGAAAGACTAAAAAAAAAACTTTGCCGTCCGACCTGGTTTGCACTGAAGTTTTCAGCTTGAAAGAAAAAAGAGCTGTCACATGAAGTAGAGTGGTACGGCGCAAAAGAAAACGCACACAACGGGGCACTATGACAACTACGAGATACACGATGTAAACGAAGTATCAGGGGTTTTAACACGACGCGCAAACCGGCGCAATCGGCCGCGAGCGCACTCTCGAGTGCTGTTGTTGATATGATGGCGCCATCTAGTAAACCAGCCTACAAACGCTCCTTTCCGCGCACAGCAAATTGCATAAATAGCCGTCGTAATCTTTCGTAAAGGTTTTCAAAATAAACACAACACAATATCCGCGAGTTTTTAATTGTGCAAATGCTTCTTTAGGATTGATATGTGATGGAAGATTGACAACGTTCCAAGATGTCAGCGTTCTTGTGGTTAGCGGTCGCGCTGCCCAGCTTTTCCTCTAGGGTCAGTATATTAACTCTATGCCCTAACAGTGCTCACCGCTGTACCTACACAATCAGCGCTCAAGCGGTTCAACTCCCAAGCGAGCTCATCATATCGCTACTACGGCATGAGCCGGCCCTGTTGGACCAGCGCACAGTCATGTATAGGAACGCCGACGCACGCGGGGATGCCTGGAAGAGAGTCGTCCGCGCTCTAGGGCACTTTTTTCTAGTGCAAACTGTGCACGCAGCTGAGCTTTTCATGCGAGATAGACACGACGGGGACCCTGAAACGTGTAGCGCACGGCAAACGTGGAAAACAATCTTTACCGGCTTGAAATTTGCGAGTGACATTTGATGATCAGATTACACTCCGTAGTGACTGACAACGAGGCGTAATGACGAATTTTGAGCGCCTATGGCTTTTAAATGCGAAGCATTTCTTAGCGAACCTTTGGCACTTTGAGCGTTTCTATCTATCTATCTATCTATCTATCTATCTATCTATCTATCTATCTATCTATCTATCTATCTATCTATCTATCTATCTATCTATCTATCTATCTATCTATCTATCTATCTATCTATCTATCTATCTATCTATCTGACCCCCTACGTCTGGGTGCTCTCGTAATCGCCTCCTTAACTTGTTGTACACCACAATTAACGTGTGTGTGTGGGGGGGGGGGGGGTAAGATGACATCACGAATATGACTAACTAGTCATGACACGAACACGACCTCCTCTATAAACTTCCGACCTGCTCATGCCACCACTCCCCGTGTCGCCACATTCGCTTTTGCTTGTTTAGTTTTTTTTTAGTTCTCAAAACTGCCACAGCACGCCGTGGCGCCACTACTTACCCTCATCGCGTCGGCGGCTACTTCGCTCTCAGCAAGCTCTCAGTCACCGCTAACGCATGGTCTGTTTGTTTTGCACGTGCGATAGGCGCTCCTCTGTGAATTTATTGCGTGCCATCAGTGACCATATAGTCGGCAACAGCGTCAAGGGACGGCAGCAGTATAATACCATTTTCTGCGATGGTATACTGCTGCGTTCCGTTCTGCAAGTCCAGCGGGCGCCGGTCGACTGGAATATCGTTCCACGAGATTCCTGTCACCGAAATTCGGCAAGAGTGGTTGAAGAAGATCTCTCGGCAGGAAGAAGGTAAGCTTTCGAAAAAAATGTGTGCAGTTGCACTGTAGGAAAGCTGTAGGAAGGGCAGAGCAGTGATTCACCCGGCACTTTAGCAACGTTCGCGTTCACGGGCGAGCGCGCGGTGGCATTCCAAACGTGCACCATGTGCTACTAGGCAATAGTATACGACTAGAACGCTGTTGGTCTTTAGGCGACTAGAAACACGGGTGTGGCTGGTGGACTTAGCTTACGCAGCCCAGAAAACGTATTTGCCTTTTGCGTGCTTTTGCCTGATCACGCCGTCAGCAGTACACGTGTAGTACTGTGAAAGCATCTAGTGCTGTCCAGTTAATCGTAATGTAAAGTAAATCAGACAAGAGTACATTATCTGCAACGTAGACATCTAAAAAATAGCACATTTTTTTTAAATTTCGTTGCCTGTTGCCTGAAGATATTGGTGCAGAATTGCGTATATTTTCAGGGCCAGGGAGACAGCCATGGGTGCCGAGTGACCGCAGCAAGATCTGCAGCTTGCACTTCAAGCCAACAGATTACAGGGAAGGTTTGAAGCTGCGGAAACTGAAAGCAGATGCCATCCCGTCAGTATTTCCCGGCTACCCAGCCTACCTGCAGAAACAACTTCCAAACGAGCGAAAGCCTGCCAAAAGGTGTTCTGAACCTGGGCTGTTGGCAGACAAGAGTCATACAGAAGCCAAGAAAAATAGGCAAGTTTTTTGCATCATTTTTTTTCCATCTGTGGCACACCCGGTGTAAAATATGCTTCATCGCTTATCTCATAGGCCAGTAGACATGATTAAAAATGAGCTTCTCAATATTTCAGACAAGACACCTCGAACCCCAATTGCTCCCTATTTGAAGGGACTGGTCACCAGACAGGCGTTGTTGGGGATGACAGCAGTATGACAAACCAAGGCGCTGAAATGCTGATGAAGCCTCAGTTGTCACCTTTACAGGCCCACTCACGGGCAACGCACGTGGAGATTCCTGTTACTGAACTTCCCCCTACACTTCCATCATCACCTAAAACTGCTGTCTGGTTGGCTGAAACTTGTGAAACGCCTGAGCTGACCAAGTGTACGCAAAGCTTCGCAAGCCCGCCAAAAGCAACCAAGCAATGCGGCATTCAGACGAGGCTTACTTCATCACGTATGACGAAGCTTCTGAAGAAAGTGAAAAACCTTGCACGGGAGTGCCAAAGGCTCCACGAGATGCAGAGAAAATTGCAAGAAGAATTATCTACTCTGAGACAACAGGCAAAAAAGGCGGAAGCTTTGATAAAAAAAAACAAATGTCGCAGTCCTCCAGGTGAGAACTAATTTCTGTTTGAACATTCCTTTTGAAAACATCCCATTGCTGCATATGTCATACTTGCAGGAAAAGGTGGAAGAGAACGATGGGAAAGCCCTCTTCCTTGAAGAGCAACTCGCTTTCCTAAGCAAAAAGAAAGGCCGGTGGCATGAAGAGACCATACGAAAATGCGTTCTTTGGCATGCAAAGTCGCCAGCTGGTTACCGCCTTCTTCGAGAGACTGCGGTGCTGTCGCTGCTGAGTCGGTCTACCCTGAAGCGTTACATTGACGCATGCACTGGAGAAGTGGTGTCCTCTCTGATAAAGCAGCGCCTTCATGCAGAAGTTAAACTTCATTCAAAGGAGGTAAATGTTATTGCATCTTTTTCTTGTATTAAGAAAAAAAATATTGGAGCCATCTTCATGCAATCCTTGCAGGCACGCTGTGGCTCCTTGGTAATGGATGAAATGTCACTGAAGCAAGCAGCAGTGTACCAAAAACAGTCTGATGCCGTGCACGGACTGGTAGACCTTGGGGTTGCTGAAGTGGATTATGGCTTGGAGGAGGAATCGGCGACTCATCTGCTCTGTTTTGTCTTTGTAGGACTGTCCACCCACTGCAGGTATGAGACGTTTGGATACTCTCTGTGTGTGTCACATAGACCTGTGCTGATATTTTTTCAATCCCTTGAGGGGATAACGTTTTCCTCCACCTTACACTTCATGCTTTTACTATTGGAGGCTCCCTGTAGGATATTACTTCACGAAAGGTTTGACAGGAGAGCAGCTTGAGCTTCTTTCTTTGAAAGTATTGAGATCAATTGAAGAAGCGGGCTTTCAGGTGGTGAGGTTAGTTGCTGATAACCACAGCACTAATTGCAAGTTTTTTGCCAGTGGGAAAATAGGCCCTGTTGTCACGTGAGTAATTGCTAAACCACATTTTTGCTAAAGGTTGCAAAGCCTTTTATGTTCGATAAATGTTTTTTCGTAAAAATAAGCTGTACTAAATGCAAATATGTTCTTTTAACAATTTTACTGACTGTACTAACAGCATTCACTTTTTTCAGTCACCCCCTGGATTCAGACAGGCCACTGTTCCTCTCATTTGATTATTGCCATGTAATCAAGAACATCAGAAATCAGTTCCTCGACACAAGAATTTTCAGAAATAATGGAGTGCTGATTGTTCCAGACTACTTGAGGTGAATGAAATAATGCAGCTTTTCATTACCTTAGAAATTTATTGTGTAACTTGCATTTTGTCACAGGAACCTACATGACATGCAAGAGAAGCTAGGTGGTGCATTCAGGCTTGTAAGGAGCCTGACGAAAAAGCACCTTTGGCCAAGTAATTTTGAGAAGATGTCCGTTGCCAGGGCTGTCGCCATCTTTTCTCCTGAGGTGAAGCGCATAGAATCACTTATTCGTATAAATAATTCACAGAAATAAGATATTGCTCACCCCTACAATTTGACAGTGGTAAAGCCAGTCATAATCAACGAGAGTGTAATGTTATTCTAGGTCACATCAGTCCTGAGGTTCCTGCAAAAACATGGACGGCAGATGGGTGCCAGAGGATTTGATGACTGCCTCCCCACCATTGAATTTACGGAGCCTGTGTACAAGTGGTTTGCCATCCACAACATCAGAAGCACAACATTGTTCTGGTTGAGTAGAGACCCGTTGAGGATGCCCTTCTATGGCCCAGATGATGAAAGGTATGCCAATTGACTAACTGCACATTATTGTCATTTGTCAGACACCTGTGTGAAAGTTTCAATGGCTGAATTTTCTTTCAAATGCATAGTTTGCATGCACAGCCCTCATAGATTGAAACGCGGTATCACATTTTTTGTGCTCTAACGTGAGTGTTGACGTTACTTCAGATCATAAGCTGCCCTTTAAAGGTCAATGTTGTCGACGTGCCTGGTAAGCCCACGATGTGCACACAACTACTACACTTACCAAAACACGTCGATCCACCTCGTAACGCTTGACTCAAAGCAAAACAAGTGCAGCATAGGACTATTCGCTGACTGCTTCGCATGAAAGCGATTCCCACAAGGTGTGGGATCTGCCCAATTTTTTTTTTCCATTTCATAAACTGAAGTACGCCGGCGTTTATGCATTGTGACCACATAGAGGTGTTGTGGCCAGGAAACGAGCCCGCGCATTCCAACCCGCTATCTTGCCATGAGGAATTGCTTGAACATAGAATTGAAAAGTTTTGACAAAGTGCCTCGCATGAAAGCCACTTTTACAAGTTGCAATGGTTTACTTTGCGGCACTTTTGATGGAATGTTTTGCAAACACGTTTCATTCATCAAGGCTGCCTTTGACGACTGAACATGCCTGTTGCAGACACACTGACCTTGTTCCGATTCTGTTGACAAAAATTGTCATAAGTACAATCGTTTGTTATGTAGGTAGAGTATACAATTGTTGTGGAGTACACAGCTCGAACAATGTTTGTGGCGAGGTTAACGTTGAAACACTGACAGCTCATTTTGTCCTTTTTTATTATAACGATGAATAACTGACAACATTGTCCACTTTGTCATTGCATTTGTTACAACTGCATTTGCGTTGGCCAAAGTTGGTGCATAGCTTCACGATAGATTTGAGTAGCAAATTGAGAAACAAGCAACGAACAAGTAGAAAACAGCATGGAATGCCAGATGTTATCTTGCCTTTAGGTTTTTTTTTCGTTTTTTTTTCCTTGCTTCCCAGCTTGCGTCACATATCTTTCGTTACAAAATATTCCTAAAAATTTTCGGAGAATTCACGCATAATGTGTTTCTGTTACCTTTTCTTCTATAGAAAATATCAAGCCTGTGGCGAACCAATGGAGGAACTAGAGGGACACCTTCTCAAAGAATATAAAGGAACTTAAAAAGAAGAGTGGATCAGGTATCACGGATGCACTTCCGAAATGGAAGTATTTCGATCACCTGCTGTTCTTAAAGGATATCATCGTGCCACGCCCGTATGTTAAAGCTTTGTTTTTGGTTTGTAGCGAACTTGGAAGCACTGAATGTAGCTGACACTACTTTAAAATGTTTAAGATGGACTTATTTTAAGTTGGAACAGAAACACCTCACACCCGAACTTTCCCCTACGTTATGGCTACAGTGCGACTGACACGTACTAAAGGAGAAGAAAGGGACACAACGTTGCACTGACTATAGCCTTAAGTTTATCGGAAGAACCACACATAAATAAAATGCACACAAACGTGACCAAACCCAGCCCTAAGCAAACACAACTCACTTATAATAAATGTGCACCAAACATAGTGAAAAGATGATTAAGCCAATTTTTAAGGCAAACTAGGAACACCAGGAAGATCGTTGGAATGCAAAATTGCAAACAATAAAACAGGCACAAGGCGATATGCGACATGTACCCACAATTTAACAAGGCAACTTCATTATCGAGTGATCAAATAGAGGGCTGGTTAACACACTCACATCCATCGTTTCTTTGTGATGTGCCACCACTATTTTGTTTGTTGGGGCTACCAGCTGAGATTCACAATGTCACGCCTTCCATTTGCACTGCGCAAATATACAAAATACATCACGGCACAGCATAAATATGATGTGTACACAACTGTTGGTAGTACGTCACTTATGAAATGAAATAGCGGCAACAGCGTAAATACAGGGTGACACGGAGTCAACCTACATTTTTCAACTACATATGCATGATATATGTAACCAAAGAAAAAAATTGTCTATAAGGAGGACTAAGTATGTTATTTATTTACAACGAATTGCAAGGTCAGTGTTTGAAAACTATATCTGGCACATGGCCTCTGTTTCCATCATGCACAGAACGCTTCTTGAAGTCTCACGTGCGCCTTTGTAGGTCCATATCAATGCCTATAACTTCTTCATCAACATCTTGCTTGAGTGCGCGAATATTCATGAATCAAGATGCACCTCTGGCGCAGTCTCTCACGAGTCCCCTACAGGAAGAAGTCTGATACATTTAGGTCGGGTGACCAAGCTGGCAAATGAATTTTGCCAAAACAAAACATAACAGTTCCGAACATTTTACGAAGTAATTTTCGCCTTGAGTATCATGGTGATGCATGCCATGAAATTTGTGTCCCCCCTCTACTATTTCCACTCTCACCAACGAGTACAAGAAATCAAAGCGGTGCACTATTTACCTTTGCAATGTGTAAATTCGCTGCGCAGCACACTGCATATAGCTTCGTTATTTTTTAATACTGGTCTAAAGACGGAAGCTGAAAGCATTATAGTAATTTCTGCTTCAATGCTGTGGCAACCAAATTGTGGGCGTGTATCTCCTAACAAGTCAATAGATCAGTGCAGTTGAGCAACAGGAATGAACTTCGGTTATGTTGAATGCTTCGTACATATACTGATTTTCTCCACATGCATGAACTCTGACTGCACACTGCTAGTGTATGGAACAAAAACAGTTTACTTTGTTCAGTGTACTTCAGTGACTCATGCCACTCATCTTCAATCAGGAAACAGCGCGGTGAAAACGAAGACGGAGCAAGGACGAGCAGCACACCACACGAAGTGCTTCAAGTGGTGTGTCCCTCGTTCCTTGCTTCGTCTTCGTTTTCACCGCGCTGTTTCCTGACTGAAGATGTTCAGCCAACTAGCCAAAAGTTCACCTTATATGCCAGTCATCTGCTATTTTGTTGCCATCCGTTTGGGAATCAGTAGAATTTCACTTGTGGAATCAACTAGGGGTGTGCGAATAGTGAAATTTCACCTCGAATCGAATTTGAATCGAATAGCGCCGAATAGTGGCCAAAAATATCGAATAGTATATTTACAATAAATCTGTACCGCCAGTAGAGATTTTGACAAAGGAAAAACCAGCAACGCTACGGCGTGACGACAGTTTTAGTACGCACTTGTTCCAGAGTGGCTTTTGTTTCAGTTTTCATGGGCGCGCAAGCATCTTGATAGAAGAGCCGCCATTCCAGTTAGCAGCTCCACTCCAAACCTCCTAACGACTAACAGAGGGGAGTGGGGGTGGAGTACGGTAGCTAGTGTTTTCCCCAAGGTCGCGCAATACGGCTCATCTGACAACGGTAATGTTGTACTTCATCGCCATGGGTGCTCCGGGCCCAAAACTCTTAGGGCACCCATTCACAGCAGCGTTTTAACTGCGTGCCGAAACGATGGAAGTTTCTGAACGAGTGGTTCAGTGTGGCATTAAAGGGACACTAAAGAGAAACAATCAATTGGTTTAGATTGATAAAGTGTGCTCGGAGAACTCTTGTGTAGTTTATTTCACCATCATAGGTTTATTACTAGAGGAGAAAACGAAGTTCAAAGTTTCATTTTTAAATTTCGCGCCGAACTTTGTAATTCGTGACGTAAAAGGTTTCAAAGAGCATTTAAAGTATTTTGGCGCCACTGGCTCGACGAAATTTCCACAAACTCGTTATGTCAAGTCTGTGACCCCCTCAGAGGACAATGTACTTCGATTTAACCGATTAGGAACTATGTAGGCCCAAGCAGGCGCCGTCAAAAATATGTGACGTCACGGCAAATGGTGCGGGAATTCCAAGGTGGCGTCGCCACCTGTATTTTCTTTTTGCGCGTTTTCTCGCTTATTAAGCGTCATCTCGCCGCAACCATGGTGTTTTTGGTATCGTGGAAGACTACTTTACTAATGCGAGAAAAATCGTTTTGCTCTTTAGTGTCCCTTTAACGACTGCCCAGCGTGAACAAATTTTTACAAGCAAAGCCACTGACCGAGGGTTTCGCAAGCCAAAGAAAGCACGTTTTACGGCGCTTGCGGCATACGCGACCGAACTACGCAAGAAGTCCGTGCCTTCGTTTCGGGAACGAAGTTGTGAAGGGCTTGACAATTTTCTCGTGTTTTTCTAAGAGCGGAAATGACATAATCTCCTTTAAGATCAGCATGCGCTCGCTTTTGAGCCAGGATGTCAATGAAAGTTTTAACGAAAGGTCTATTATAACGACGTTAGCGTTAGTTTTTGCCACCCCACCCTAACTAAGTCGCACCATTGGCCTTTGTCGCGTTGGAGGTATTCGTCCTGTCGAATTATTCGAAACTTCGAATACTAGCTATTCGAAAGTCGAATCAAATTACTCGATTAGGTACTATTCGATTCGAATTCGAAACTCGAATATTCGCACACCCCTAGAATCAACACCTTCGTGTTTAGACTGTCGTTACAACAGTTAGCCGCACAACAGTAATTACTCATTAAAATGGCAAGCTGGGCCCATGTAGGAAAAGAAATCACTAGTCTTCCGCAGACATGGTATCGCGAATGAGAGATGTGTCGCGTGTGGCACAAGCGTGGGGAAGCGGATAAGGCAGTGCAGGTAGTGGGGAGGTGGTGCGGTTGGGCCTGCACACTATCACGCTTTCTCGGATGGGTAATGGCCAGCGCTGGCGTCAGTGGAGAAACTTGAGCCGTTGCCCTCTGTAAAAGCAGAAGAGGTGTGGGTTGATATTCCATTTCGGCAACGCCACCAGCGATGGCCGCTACTGCTGCCAGTAGCTATGCAATATGCCTGCTTGTGACACGCACCCTGAAACTCACTCTGTCAAGAATTATCACTACAAAGAAACCCGAAATAGGTGGCACATTTTTTCACCTATATCTATGCTATATTAAATTCCTTTCCTGATTCATAAGTTGCACTAATTCTTAAGCAGTAACGCAACCCCAACTCTCACGGATTGGCAACATTGAGAACGCTCTAGCAGCTAGATGCTCATTTGCGGTGTGATAATACACAGTGAACAATGTGTGCATTAAAGGAGATGTATTTGTTACCACTATATTCTCCATGGCACTAACTCTGTGGCTGCATGTTTTCCTCATAGAACAAGCAGTAACCTGGACGAGGAGAGCTCTGAAGCCACGCAGGACGTCACCGCAGTTTTCGCGACAATATTGCCCCCTCGGTGTGCCAGTGCCGTGAGCGAGGTAACTACTGCTCCGACACACCCGATTATTCCATACCCGTTTCTTCTTGTCCCATTTCACACAATGATACAGAGTTCTCGTTTCTGCCTAATTCTACCGAACCTGTGCACACCCTGTCCACACAACCATCCACTCCTTCAACACCCGTCCTACTTTCTACTCCTATCACGCAACGCACAACACGAACAAGGAAAACACACAAAAGAAAATTAAAAACAGCCGCCAGCATGCTAGAAAACGTTCACAAGGAACCAGGGGAGTAGCCAGGGGGGGTTGAACCCCCCCCCCCGAAATTTTACGGTTTTGCATGTGCATACCCTATTGAAAATTTATCCGCCATGTGGAATGGTGGATTCCACCATCCATCATCATGGTGGATCATGGTGGATCATGGTGCTGGAAGATGGTGGCACATGGTGTATGCTGGATGCTGGCTTATGATGGATGCTGGAGAATCAGGGTGCGTAAAACGGCTCTACAGCCTCGGGACCATCCTGCCTAGCTGTCACACATAAATAATTGTATAGAAGGCGATGTAGAAAGCATTAGCACAAAAAAAAAGCCGTATGAAAAAAAAAAAAAAACTCCGCCATCCGGGAGTCGAACGTGCCACCTTCGAATCCCGAGCCGAGTACTTTACCACTACGCCACGCTGACTTTTTTTTTTTCTTTCATGGTATTTATTCAACACAGACATGGCACTTGAACGCAATTCAATACAAAAAACTAATATGTTGATTATGCTCTTATCGCGACACAATGACTAACAGACGGCACTATCGAATTCGGAATCATCTCTATAGCGAATACATCAAGTAACGCTATAGCAACGGCCTTTTCCAATTATATGCTAGAACAGCGGTAAGGATAAGCACCTCACCAATACCGGATACCATTCTGGCTGACTTTCGATTTGCTCGTATACATCTCTTAGCTGAGTGACCATCCTAATGAAGTGGGCTGTTGAGGAAATTATCGGCTCTGCGTTTCTCTGCAACATGCGCGTCTTCCACAGACTATGCATTCCAATGAGAAGAAGCATGTCAAATGGTACGTCATTACAACTCGCTGGCAAGAGATATCGCACGGAATGTGAATTTAGCACAAAGTCTTTTTGAAGAGTTCGTTGGAGCACATCCCAAAATAAGATTGCATCTCTGCAGCTTATAAAACAGTGTTCAATTGTTTCTGGCACATCACAGAGAGGACAATCAACGGACGACACAAAAATGTCTCTTGAACGAAGCCAAGTCTTCACAGGCAAAGTCTCTGAATGTAATTTAAAAAAGAACGCTTTTTAACAGTTAGGTTTTCAAATGAATATTTGTACTGTGTATCACGCAAACATCTTTACAGAGATTTAATAGCGATGCTGTTTCCGCCACCACTTTATCGTGCAAAATACTTGGGACTGCCAGGACATGATGTCTTAGATCGAGTACGTAAAATGCCGCTCACACCATCGACAAAACTACGCCACGCTGGCACTTGCTTCACGCCCTGCAAAATGACTACTCATCATACTAATATGGTCATTCCACGCCAACTGTCCCAGTCGGAGCGCTCGAGGAAAATCAATTTCTCTCAAAAAGTCTGAGAAAATTACACACATATATACATCAGTTCTACAGTATTTTCCCAAAATAATTTGAGCGGCAAAAATGTTTTGGGCACATGAGCGCCATTTGAACTTCACGAAATGTTGGAAAACCAGGTACGAAAAAAATTCGCTATAAATCGACCGTTCCAGGAATTCGTTCAACACTCCCTTTTTTGCGTTTTTCGAGCATCGTTATTTCATTATTGGGCAGTTCCTTATAGCAGCTTTATATTTTTACTCGGTAGAGCGTAGGTAAAGTTGAGTAAATTTTCGTGTTTTCGGGAATTTTTTTACAAAAGACAATTATCGATCAAATGCAGAAATTATTTTTATAAAACTCTCCATAAGACGTACTATCTCCTAAATTTTTTGTTTTGCCCGTGTACGGCGCATAGGCTCTAAAATAAAATCCTGAACTTGGCAAAAACGCTACATTGGCCTATGTTGAGACGTCTGTAGCACCCTAAGGTTGTCCAAGAAAAATAAGCGGGAAAGCGCATACGATTGAGAATCACAACAACTTCGTCCAGAGAAAGTTTAGTTTGAGTAGTTTTTGTTTTAGTCGAGAAAAAAATTTTTGAAGTTTAGTCCCACTATTGCATTGTTTTGCTGAGGGGGCAATACAAACCAACTGAATTTGCTGCATAAAAAAATAGTCAGTGTATTCGTATGACATGGTTTTAAGTTCCTGTTGTTAGTACTTTATGTTGTTTATTGCATATAAATGTGCTAATAAACAGAGGTAAAAATATAAAAGTGCCATTGGCTTAGGTGCCACAATTTCCCCAATAATGAATCGCGTTACTTATTGCATGGGGCTCTCTGAATCAACGGACGTCACAATAAGTTAACTCTCGACGTTCATGTAAACCGTCGAGAGGAGGCGTAAGCGTGGACGTTTATAGCGGATGCATACTAAGTTCATCTATGGAACGACGCACGATGTGACGACGCGCGTGTATTCACGCCTTCCGTACGTCGTCCGTGACAATAGGGACGGAATATCCCAAGCTATTTTTAACACCTTAATTTGGGTGGTTACAGACAGCAGATTTTTGGTTAAAGTAGGATTTGTCAGTCTGGTAAATGCAGTTTTACAGCTATTATGCGATCACAACAACAGACGATATTTGTGGCGTAGTTGTACGCCGCTGCCGTCACCTCCGGTGTGCGTAAGAAATGCAATAAGTAACGCGATCCAAATTTTGGCACCTAAGCCAATGGCACTTTTATATTTTTACCTCCGTTTATTAGCACATTTATATGCAATACACAATATAAAGTACTAACAAAATTAACTTAAAACCATGCCATGCGAATACACTAACTCTTTTTTTATGCAGCAAATTCAGTTGGTTTGTATTGCCCCCTCAGCAAAACAATGCAATGATCGGACTAAACTTCAAAATTTTTTCTCTCGAATAAAACAAAAACTACTTTGATTAATCTTTCTCTGGCCAAAGTTGTTATGATTCTCAATCGTATGCGCTTTCCCCCTTAATTTTTCTTGGACCACCTTAGGGTGCTTACAGACGTCTCAACATAGGCCAATGTAGCGTTTTTGCCAAGTTCAGGATTTTATTTTAGAGCCTATGCGCCGTACACAGGCAAAACAAAAAATTTAGGAGATAGTACGTCTTATGGAGAGTTTTATAAAAATAATTTCTGCATTTCATCGATAATTGTCTTTTCTAAAAAAATTCCCGAAAACACGAAAATTTACTCAATTTTACCTACGCTCTAAGGAGTAAAAAATATAAAGCTGCTATAAGGAACTGCCCTATAATGAAATAACGATGCTCGAAAAACGCAAAAAAGCAAGTGTTGAACGAATGCCTGGAACGGTCGATTTATAGCGAATTTTGTTTCGTACCTGGTTTTCCAACATTTCGTGAAGTTCAAATGGCGCTCAGGTGCCCAAAATATTTTTGGCGCTCAAATTATTTTGGGAGAATACTCTAGACCTAATGTCTATATTTGTGTGATTTTCTCAGACTTTTTGAGAGAAATTCATTTTTCTCGAGCTCCCCGACTGGGACAGTTGGCGTGGAATGACCCAATACACCATTTGGCTTCAGCTTTGTATGTCTCATACTGGAGACAGACGTGACCTTCACATCCTACTAAAATTTGCATAGTTATTAAACGCAAACAAACTGCTGCCGGTAACGGATGGCACGTCTATAATGGCAACAGCGCTCACTTTCTTTTCGAATTCATAACATAACTAAAAAAAAAATGTCAAGTGGACCGAGGAGCGGGTATAGTTTACCGGATATTACCGCGAAGTTTAATAGCCGTTTCTCGCAATTTCCAAAAGGCGACATGTGCAGAGGATTTATGTCGACTCTAATTTCATTCGATAAATACGCGCGTACAATTGATTGAGTATTGTGATGTTTTCTTTCGCACAACGTACAGCGCAGCCGTGCCAGCGCACTGATCTGACGCTGTATCATTAGCTACAACTGCATAACAGCTGCACCAAAACAAGTGCAGTGCGCGGGAAAAATATGCCATCATATTGGTTCAGTCAGGCGTACGAATTGACAAGTCTATGTTCTCGCATGCGTGTCAGAGAAGCGCCGGCGAGTGCGACCGGCGGCGGTGGATGACCGGAGGCGTTTGCTGGAAGCGCGTCGCATCTATGCTCATCGCTTCTTGTGCGGACACCGTACAGAAAAAAAAATGCTTCATTTAGGTTAGCCGATGCTACAAGTGTGCTGTAAAGGCATTCGTACTCATCGGAATCGTGTATTCTGAAACCCAGAAGCGCCGATAACACGTAGACGGACTCGGTCGGTACGCTATGCCTAAACTTTGGTGGCAATCATGGTAGTAGAATATGATGGTGGAAGTCATACTTGGTGGGGTTATCTCGACGCAGGCCGAAGGTAAAAGTTTGTGCATTTTAGATTCGCATGCATTTTCACTGTTACCTTAAAGTGCCGCTAAGGTAGGTGAATGTGCAAGAATTGCCAGAGTTGCGTGTCTAGCGTGGCGGTATCAAGCGGCGGCTGTTTTCTGGTCTCCCCGCTGGAAGGGCTCATTTACTTCTCGGCAAATGCGCGGCGATGTAACGCAGTTACTGTCCCTGTTCACACCGACACTTCTAGACTTGTAAACATCACAATGCAGCAGCACATCGCGGATGTAAACCTGATAAGTACGTGCGTAAAATGTAAACATTCACGGCTGCTGTTCTCTACAAACTTGAGGCGGTTATTGACGCCGCATGAATAAAAAAAAGCGTACTCGAAAGCTTAATGATCGGCGTTGACTTCTTTGAACTGTAAACATATTTTTCTGCACATTCAACAGGAAAACACTAAAAATGACAGTGATTTCACATAATGTCACGTGCACTTCCATCATGCCACCGTCATCCACCATGCTTCCACCCTGCCACCGTCAACCAGCTTGTTCACCAAGCCATCCACCAAAACATGTTTAGCTCGCCACCATCAGCCAGCATATTTCACTTAACACCAAAAGAAGCTCGCCACCACCACCACCACCACCATCTGCCACCATTTTTCCCACTCTCGCCATCATCAGCCATTATGACCACCACAGCTTCCACCACATCCACTATTCTTTTCACCTGTCCACTATTGTTTCCACCTTATCCACCAAGAATTCCAGCATCCACCAACCCAGGATTTTCAATAGGGTATATACACGCACACACACCAAACGCACGCACGAACTAACAAAAATGACTGTTGAACCTCCCCCCCCCCCCCTCCCGGAAAAAATTTCTGGCTACGCTTCTGCAAGGAACCCAAAGGCGAAAAATAAAACATAACGAAGCAGTTTTTACTTTCGCTCGCCGAGCACTTGGACAAGGTGCCTGAACACCTGAGGGGACACTGCAAAGTGTATCTATTGGAGGTGCTCCTCAACTATGAAGTTGTGGAAGTGCCAAGTGCATTGTCACCCATCCGGGGGCCACTGACCCAACTGAGTGGTGATACGAAGTTGCCAGGAATGCTGCCGAAGTCTTAAGACCCTACCCCAATTTGTAGACAATAAAAATTCTTGCGAATTTTCACGTGGGTGGAAAGTAGTTTAGTCTTCATGAAAACTTCAGGGCCCAAGTGCTGCTTGGGCCCTGCTACTTCCTCAACTGACAATGAAACAATGCAAAATTCGTCATCAGAGGCCGAGTAAATGATCTTCACAAAACTACAGTGCTCTCGTGAAGCACAGAACAAAAATCTTTACAACACGAAGGCAGAATGCACCACTATTCCAATGAATTGCTACAAGGCACGTAGCACCCAGCACGTGGATAAAATTTTGAGTGCATAGGTAATAAGAGCATTATGTAGAAATGGGTGTTCAAAAAATACTACCCTAATTGCAAGCTTGCAAAACAAGCAAATATTCTGCCACTGATGACAAACAAGACTTTCATTCTGTTGGACGCCCTGTCATATCCGGTGTAATTTTTATTCCACCAGAAGCGCCCTTTCTTCATATGGATGTCACTTAGCTGCATATTGGGCAATTTTCTGAATGATTGGGCTTCTATAGAATCTTTGGTGCCATGAGTACATTTACCATTGCGGTGCCATCATTGTACAAAATAGAAAATAGTTGTATTTTTAGGCTTTCAAAGTGGCGCATTCTGCGACAGCAAACAGTGATTACAATATCGCTAAGTAGTGCTGATGTTGAGAACAAAAATACTGCATTTTTTGTGAGTGGATGAAAGGGGACTGTTTTAATAGTCATAGTAACGACATGATAGTCAAGTGGTAGTGCAGAACATAGCACGTGGTTCGCAGTGTCGTCTGGCTTGACCACTGCTGAACATTATTTCAGATTTGCATGTTCTTTTAACTTGGCTTTGTGATTATTGTGACAGGCGGCTTTAGTAAAAAACACATTGTTCTGGCAGCACGCTGTAATCAATATGAGAAGAGACAAGGAGTGCTTGACTGTATTTAATAAGACAATGAGTCCCTTTTAAGACAAAAAGTACCTTTTAATATAACCTGTCACTATCACAAGTCTGAACACACCAAAAAAATGTGACTAAACACATCACATTGAAACTCAAATTACAGAAACGATGCTCCAATATAATGAAAAAAGGACATGGCTGATCCCTCTGTCATCGGAATCGGTATAACACGTAAGTGAAACGGCCTTTACAGACGTCGTTGAGCGTTTGTTGTGCATTGTTTCAACGCAAGGGCGAAAGAATGAATGCTATAGCAACAAATTGTGATGCCACACTACGAACGGCAAGCAGTTCAAAACTCGCAAGGCGGTGCTCGAGCAGAAGGGACCCACGGAAAGAACATACACAGAATGAGCGCGAACTGTCACAGCTAGACAATTAAAGCGCGCTGCTCAAACACAAAGGAGGACGCACGAAGCAAAGGCAAAAGTATACACAAGATGAGCGCGTACTGTCACAGTTGTAACTTATTTGAGTGTGAGCAGCGCGCTCCTTTTGCAAAAGCAGCCGCTGCAGTGAGCGAAGTGACCTGCGTGCTCTCTGTAACTTCAACGCAAATTTGCGATGAGAGCACAAGGCGTAAGAACCAACCCCCCCCCCCCCCATCACGAGATAAGCGCACGACCACGCCCTGTGGAGGTGCACGCGCATCGCAACGCGCGGGGCGACGACTTTTAAAGCGCGCCCTTCGAGCCCTTCGCGCCATATCCCTAGTGATAATGAAAACACGCTGAAGTGCCACAGATCTCTGAGTAAGTACCGCCAACGGTAAATGGTGTCTATAAATAGCTCGCGTTAGTATGCTGAAGAACGTACAGTCTGATGATGATGATGATGATATGTGGTGTTTAATGGCGCAAGGGCCAATTGATGGCCAAAGAGCGCCAGTTCATGAGACTAAGGATATGAACAATGGTTGCACTCATTCATTCATTCATTCCACTACACATATTTCACGTCACTCTCATGATTTTAATATATATATATATATATATATATATATATATATATATATATATATATATATGTTTTACCCGCCTTTAGCGCGAGGAATTTTAAGGCCCCTATACAGCTACTTACCGAAGAACGTACAGTCTGTGGCCCAGTAGGTTCGCGCCGCGCACTGCGGAGCGAGGGGTAGGTTCGATTCCCGGCGATGGAACGTTTTCTAGTTTTTTCTTTGCCATCTGTTAGAGTATATTTTACACACGTCATATCCGCGACGGAAATACGTCAGTGGGAGCCGTGGTGGACCCCGGCATAAAGCACTTTCGTGTTGAAAAAGTGGTAATTGCATATAACTTTTTTCTAATCTGCATGTAAACGCAAGTCTAATTTACAAGCCTGTTGAGTTAGCAGTAGAGCTATTACAGCTAGGCAGTTGATGACAGTACAAAGAAATTACACATGTAGCGAAGCCTTGGAAAACTGTAGTGGGTTATTCCAGCGGCTTGAAGTAGGTCATCCTTTTCGTCTCTTCTGAAGAAATGCCGCTCATGCTGCGAGTCCACCCTCCGCCTTGACTTGCCATTATGGTGCGTGCTCCTCGTGCTGTCCAATTAACACCCTCACAGATTGTGCAGAGTGCTGTGCCCTCAAAACAACTTCGATGCCCCTGAAACCGCTGTCTCCATTAGGGACACAAAACTTGACAGTTTACAAAGACAACCGATGACGACACTTTCTGGGCTGTCTCTCCATACAGCTAGCGCCCTAAATATTCATTCTACAGCAGTATCAGTGATGGAAGCGACATTTTGCTTTTTGAAGCAGATTCTGGAGCAGAAAAAATGCTGCTTTGGAGCAGCAATCGGCGTTTTTGGAGCTGATGGCAAAATATTCAGTGCGACTCCTGGAGTTTAAAGCATCATTGAAGCATTTCACAAACATTAATATGTATTATTAAACAAAATACACATACAATAATCAGTGCTAATTGCAAGAAACATAATTAAGCAGATGGATGGTCACTGAACACTAACAAAGATGAGCTATGCATTTAAAATGCCAGTACTTGTGGCAGAAATTATATGAAAGCGATAAAGCTGAACGCCAAATGATAAAACTAACCACAATCACATATGACCATCACCAAAGAAGCAGTTTATAAATGGTACGAGATCAAACCAATCTGTTATTTTCATACTTCACCAAAGTAGCCTGCACTGAAAATTAAAAAAAAAGCAACTCAATGAGCTAGCTATGCACTTAAAATGCCTGTTCTTGTAGCATAAACGAGGTCAAAGCTGATAAAGCGATAAATGTAAGTCACACATCACATTTGTAACAGCGACAGTTATGAATCAGTATGATATTGAACTAATCTCGCACACATTTCACCAAAATAATCTGCTTGTCAGGTACAAATATATTGCTAAATGAGACATATATTGACAATGCTAGTATGCAGCTCGTATACATGAGGCGTACTAGGATGATAGTATACAGCTTGTTTTTGGTTTTGTTTAGGCTCGCTGGATGATCACACGGTTAAAGTTCATTGTTTTCAGCTTCCGAGTGCCATTTCAGAGCAGGTTCGGAGCAGTTACTAAAAACAATTACAGTTTGGAGCAGCATGGAGCAGCATTTTGCTTTCGGGGCAGTTTGGAGCAATTGGAGCAGCACTTCCATCACTGGCAGTATGCACAGCTCGTGTCTTCAGGACACTCAATGCCGTAAATTTATCATAATTTCGGTACGCTCTCATGGCATCATACGAGGACAAGATTTACTCTCCCGCAACGACACAGTCATTCGTTGCACACCAGCCGAAATAGAAGTATTGCCGTTCCCAGATTTCATGCCGGCAGGGAGACCATTGGTTTCGAACAAGATACTCATCAAAGATGACACCAAAGTGCCTCTGAACTCGTCAACAGTTGTGTCTGCCTACTGTGACGGTCTCTCCTACCCACTGCACTCTTTTCGCCACCTGACCGCGTTTGCACTAGGAAAGGCGTGCTCGTGCTTTTTACGACTGTGCAAGTTTTCGCCCTTTGTGCCCTTTCGAGGGCTGCGTTCCTACTTTCGACGCTTCATTCGAAATTTGCCAATTTAATATCACCACTAATGGAGCTCCTTGGAAGTCATTGGCCCCTCAATTCACGGTTGTCAGAGTGCGAGGACACTTTTGCAAAGCTCCGTTGTTTGTTGACGCCTCCTACAAGACCATGCCACTACGAGCCTATTACGGATTTTTCACCCTTCTTATTGTACGGCCAGATTTTACCGAGCATACGCCTATTTCTGCCACAGTCAGACACGCTGAAGAAAGTCGCGATGTTTCCCGGACTTTTACCACAAGTGACCAAGAGCAGCAGAAGAGCATTCGTGGTGACACCACTTCAGCGTCCACGTTCTTCCCTGGAGCACTCGTGTGGCTCTCGGTCCCTATCACTGCAAGTGGCCTCTCTTCAAAATTACTGCCCGAATACGAAGGCCCTTACCATGTTGTCGAACACTCAACCCCTGTTAACTACCTGGTTGAACGCGTTGAACCATCTTTGGACATGCGCCGTCGAGGGCACGACATTTGCCCACGGGAAGCGCCTCAAGAGCCGCCCTAACCCACTCATAGCGACAAGCTGCTAAGTCGCCGGCTGGCTCCCTTTTCGTACCCAGGGTCATTGTAGTGAAGCCTTGGAACGCTGTAGTGGGTCATCTTCTTGAGCTCTTTTCTGAAGAACACCGCTCGTGCTGGGAATATGCGCTCCGCCGTGACTGTCGCCATTGCAGTGCTCCGAGTGCCGTCCATTAAACACCTTCCCACATGCAAGGTACAGTAACACTGATGTCAAAGGAACACTCCATAGGCACCTTTTCTGTTAAGGCCAGACTCCGGAGATTTTCCGCAGTCAACAGATCTCAATGAAATTTTCAGGCTACATTCAGCTGCGCACTTCCACATTTATACAAAACTTCAGGCTTCGATAGATTTGCAGATTTCTCGCAAGCGTATTTCGTTGATTACATAGGATAAGCCAATTGGCTTCCCACAATTACTGGCCACAGTGTCTGTGACATATATGGAAGCCCACGCAAGCTATGCTCACAATGAAAAGTAGCTCACAGTGACAAGCGTATTGTAGTATCATAGTATGGTGAAAAAAAATTGGCCAAGCTTGCACTAAGCCACGCAAGACTTCAAACAGCGAGATTGGACGATTCTGAAAACTAATCTGGTTGCTTCTAGGTTGTTTTTACTGCTAGGCTTTAGCTAGGTGATGCTAGGTTGTTTCTACGTTGATTCTCAACACAAAGAGGTTCGAGTTAAACCACAGACAGTCACAGACACACACGGTTGTCCAAACTTAACCGTTCCTTAGTATTCTCTCGTACGTACGCAGTGTCATCAGCTATTTGCCATCGCTTCACAGCGATTTGTTTGGCTAACTGTTGCCTTTTCATTTTTAATGGACCAGTGGTGAGTAGTGAGATTTACCCAATTTCTGTGGCACATGCGATCGACTCACGAGGAAAAATTTGCAGAACAGCTTTGCTGCTAAAACAATGTGCTCATCACTGTGCAGCAGGTAGAGCTGCATGGGGCCCTGTGTTGACAGGACACCAGATTTTGTCTTGCCAAGGCATTTTGCCCACAGCACTGTTGAAATAACGATCATAGAGATCCCTGACCTGCCGAGCTGCTTGGGCAAAGTGGCGTGCCTGTGTACGAGCCACCTGCATTGGCGGCTGTGCAAGAAGGTCGCGCCACAGGCCGGACCGCCGCTGCCCAAAGCCATCCACAGAATCAGTAAAGCCAGGGCCACTGTATTCATCGTCATCTTCGGTGCATCTGTGCATTAGGAAGTTGTGGAGTGCACAGAGGGCCTTCACCAGCACTTCAGCTTGTTCTGTCTTTTCGCCCATGGCCCGTGCCGAGATTCTTCAGCTGGTCGCTAGGATCCCAAAAGCGTTCTCAGCGCACCTCCTATTTCATTGAAAAAAAGGTGAATATTTGCCATTTCAGTCCCCACTCCTCATCATATCATTTTCAGGTAAGCAGACATTTTTAACACAATTTTTGAACTATCACCAACAGCAGTGGCAGAAATTTTGGCCCCATTTTGCGGTGTCAAATCGGACAGAAAAATGCAAAGCAAGACACGCTGCACTTGCTCATAGTGTGTGCAGGTGACATAACGACTCCGGATTTGTCGTCGACGCGGTGTAATGCACGGATGATGCACCTGCATCCACACAACAGACGGGGTCCTAGCAGACAACAGCCAGATCGTTCCATCGCGTTCATGGCTGCTGCTGTTTGCAAATCATGGTGTCTTTCCTTTCACATCAGGAACAGGATTTTGCCACAGGAAGCTAGAGCATTGTTTGGGAGCTTCTTGCCTTCTGCGAACCACGGAATTCACGTATGCAAGATTGAAAAGTCTGAATGGCTTCGTATGGCCCGTCTGCACAGACAACTTCTTGTTGCACAAGTAAGCACCACTGGAGATCCTTCCGCTGTCACCAGTCGACTCCACGAGTGTACAAGTTCGATTGACCGCACGACTGAATCCTTGTGGCAGTTCCAGCTCAAGCAACTTCGACGACACCTTGCCGACAAGCCGACTGTGCCAAGAGAGAAAAAGTCCACTTTCTTCAACAGGGAGGTCTTCCTCAGGATGTGCAGCACGCCCTCACCTTGGGACCAAAGTTCGCTGTCGAGAAGAAGAGAACCGCTCCAGAACTTCTCACTCTCGTCCGACAGGTTTCCCAGAGGGCGCTGGCGAAGGACGCAGTGCGCTGTGTGCCGGATGGTGTCGACGCCTTGAACTTGAACAAGCCGCCCGTACCAAAGATATGTGTAGAACGTGTAGCTTCATTTTTAAAGGACAACCACCTCTGCGTCTTACCCGCTGACAAGGAGGGTGGTTTTGTGGTATTGTTTCATGGTGAGCTCGGCATATCAGCATCAACTTTGGGCTGTCCAGAGAGCCTGCGATGCGGCGGTTAGGCTAGGTCTAACTGTCCCCACGTGGGAGCGGCCCGCGGTGTCACCCTAAGGGGTGGCACTTCTCCGGATCTTTAAATAAAGTTCTTCGTACCGTACCGTACCTTCAACGCAAAAGCCCTTGACGCTGTCAAGAAAGCTTTTAAACCATGTAAAAATTTGTCAATCTAATGAAAAACTAGACAGTGTTATTAAGGGTATAAGCTCAAGTAAATGTGATTGCCTTGACGTGTTCTTTAGCGCAAAAACGCATAAGCTAGACGCACCTTTCCGCGTCATTGTGTCGGAAAACGGCACCTTGCAAAGGTGTATTGCCTTGTTTTTCCAAAAAATGCTAAACATGTTACCAGTTGACGATCCGTTCCTCGTAAAAAACTCTGACTTTGTTTTGGACTATCTCAGATCGTCATCGCATAAGCATCTCAATGCTTTTTCTATAGACCATGCTGATCTCTTCTATTTCCTGCCACACTCTAGTCTGCTGTCTTGCGTTCAGGCTTGTATTGACTGATTTGGAAATGTCGCCTTCATGAACGCTACCGGGATGAAAAACGGGGAATTTCTGGAGGTCCTGTGTTTTTTATTGACGGTCTACTTTTATTCTATGGGAAGGGAAGCCTTACATAAAGAAGCAGGGAATTTGCATCGGCTGCTGTATTGCACCCATTATCAGCGATTTATTATTAGCGGAGCTTGACAAAAATGTGTGATCGGCTCGCAGATTTTGAGGTTAAAAGAATGTTTTGATATGTCGATGATTTTTTAAATTTTTCTTGACTGCAGTGCTGACTGTTTTGATTTTTTATCCACTAACGCCCTTTCTTTCGTACGCGAGAGCTTATCCCCTCTAGTCGTAACACATGAGTTGCCGAAGGACGGTAGTATTCGCTTTCGAGACATCAGGCTTTTATTCCATGACGAACACATTCACTGGAAGTACGACCCTCGCGCCAACAAGCTACTGCTTCCGTATCAGTCGGCACACTCCAAGTTGGTGAAGAGGGTCAGAGGAGGTTTATTGGCGGTGCGTTCCTGTGGTGACTCAATGAAAAAACACAGCCAGTCAGGGCAGAGCACCGTCCAGAAAGGTGGCAGCGACCAGCAGTGCGAGGCGAGCGAGCCGAGCAACAACCAGCACGCCGAGCGTTGGCGATAGTGCTGACCGGCGACGCGTCTTCCTCTTCACAATTCGCCCCCGCCGAAAAAGAACTGAGAAGTACTAAGAGGGCTTGCCAACACAGTGCAAGTTTACCTTTCTTTCTGTTCTAACGCTTTCGATATGCGCTTGTGTTCAAGGCTCACACGGGACAGCATGTCTTGGTTCGCATAACTAAAAAGGCTAGCGTGTTAAAAACGGCTTGTGCGGGCGAACAGCCTGCGTTTGTCCGGACATGTAGTTGCCGAGTGTCAGCGTAAATATCGGCGGCGGATTTCGCTCGGCGTTCATACCGAACTACGTTGTAAAATATTGTGTAGTGGCCAACGCAGACTTGTATTGCTGCGACATTTCAGTACAAATAAAGCGGCTGTGAACGGCAGCCGTTATTTAAGCGTATCAATGTAACTAAGTGAAACGTAGGCTTAACAACGTGCAGCACATCAGCAGAAAGTTCGATAGCAGACGAACAGAAGGTCCAAGCAGGCTTTCGCCTTCGCGTTCTTTAAAGTTGTAAGCAGTCCCCGATTTTTTTTTTACAAATCTGTAATTGTGTATTGAAAGCAGTTGTCGCAGTTCAGTACATTGCATCTGTTAGAACATTTGAAGCGGACAACTTTTACGTGTGAATTCACAGCTTACGTGAAATTGTTACAATGTTCTCAGGAGTTTTGCAAATATCCTGCCTACAGGTTAGTTATATTTCACAGTAGTGCATAATTCATCAATTTTGTCCTCTTTTGATGTGTTATTAGGTGCAGTTTGCAAAATTGTGATGTCACTTTTCATTGCTGAGATAGAGCCATTGCGTTCGTCTGTTTTTTGTTTCTACAAAAGGTAAACCCAATATTACTATTAACATTGGGTTTAAATGCAACAAAGCCAATGAGAGAACTAAAGTTGTCATTCTCAAGAACAAGAAAAAGCTTTCTCTATTACAATATATTTACATAGAAGCTTTCGAAGTAAAGCCAGGGGGCAGAAACTCCCTATACCTCCCATGGGACGCGCTCTCGCATGATGATAGGCTGCGGCAGCGCCGCTTCCACCAGTGGCGGCTGCCGGGTATCTACAAGAAATAATTCACAAACAAAATATTTCTTTCATGACGTCACTGGTGGGGTTTTCAAACATAGAGAAAGGGCGCGAAACCGAGAGGAGGAGGGTGACATCGGAAGCCCTCTTTCCGATTTCGCATGCAAGCGGAATGTGTTCGCGCAATCTATCAGGTCCGCTGGCCGCTCGGGCGACGCGGCCATTCGTTAAATTTGGTTTAATATTTTTTTAAATAGTGTTCGTGGGTCGTGAAGTGCACAAACGAAAGCTGACCAATTTCTGAATAAAACAAAACTCGATCAACACAAGTAGAATTTAAATCTTTTTTTTTTTTAAGCGCATGTTTCGTACTAAAAAACAGAGACACGCCGTGTGAAAGTGTCAATTTGCAAAAGCAGCTTTAACTGACAACTGAAATATGCATATATTGAGCAAACATTGAACCCAGAATATCCGAACGAATGCGAAAATTATTAACAATTACGAGCAGGCCCCGTTGTACTTGACTCGATCCCGTCTGTTATGACGGCGAATATATTTTTCTTACAGAACTTGAGTACCAAACAAGACAGAAGTTCAGAGGAAGATGGATGCTTGAAGCGATGAGAAATCATTGAAAAGGGAATGCCACTGAAGACAATGTTTCGGCATGTTGCCTTGTCTTCGTGAGGGCAGCAGCATTGCCTTGACGAAGAAAAGACTGCTTGTCGGTCGCAACGTTGGCTCCAGCGATATTCCCTGTCAAACGATTTCTCAAAGCATCAGTGAGCGCATTACATGTATTTCAGTGACAGTACTAGAAGTAAAAGACCAAACGTTTCAAACTGGCTACATGCATTTATTTCCATAAACACGAATGAGCCTATAATATTGCTTCACGTCATCAGCAAGGACAGGTGGGCAGCGCTCTTGCGCAGCCCTGAACTCCATGACCAAACCCTGGCCGGCCAGAGTGCCCGTGAACGGGCCACCAAGCTCCGGTTGGCGGTCCCTACGTGGGACTAGCCAGGTGGCGCGGGGTCTCCCCTGCTAGAGAGGCTAGAAGGGTTTGGCTAGTGACGCCTCTGTCGGCCGCCGCGGTGAAACGTGTTTTTATGACGCCGCTAGGTGGCGCTGCGCTCCGGAGACGAGTTAGAGGCGAGCTGATGAGCTGGCCGCGCTGCCGCTGCCTATCATTGTTTCTTTGCTTGTGTTGGTGCTTGGTTGTGTGGAAGCGCTAGTTTTGTTCGTCTCTGCACGTGGTGAGCCAACGTATGCCACTGTTCGGCTTTACTGCGGCTTACCTGATATGTTTCCGCCGAACGTCAACTGTGACATTGATTTCTTCGTATTTTTGAGTATGCCTGCTAAGAAAGGCAGGACATGCTTCGTGCCGCTGTGCAAAGGCGGGTACAAAACGTTTGCCGAAAAAGTTTCCCTGTTCCGTGCTCCGGCATTCTTCTCGTCGAGAAAAATGAGCAAGGAACGTAAAACGAGAAGACAGAGTGCTGGACGAGACATGCGTTATGTGTTCTCGTCATTTTGACGATCGGTTCATTGTGAGGACCTTCAAGCACATCAATAATGGAGAGCTTATAGAGATAGACCGTGAGCGGCCAGCTCTTGCTGAGGACGCCGACCCGAGTACCCCTCGAAACACCTTGAAGACTTGATTGCTTGTTTGTTTGTTTGTTTATGTTGGGTTTTATGGCGCAAAAGCGACTAAGGCTATGCTGCGCCAGACACACGGTGATAAGAGAGGAAAAAAGCTGTAGTGAAAGTACACTATGATCTATGTGCTTGGAGATGACAAATGGGATATGATGAATGGTGTAGCGTGGCTGTAGAGAGGCCTAAAATTACTCGCTGCATAAGCGCGTAAAATATATATATATATTCTAAAATTATGGGCGCGATGCGTGGGATTGTCAATGTATATGAACGGTGCACGAGGTTATGGTAAAACTGTAGCGGCGTTTACGTAGCACTACTGCTCTGCCCGTGTCCTTATATCCAAGGGCCGGGAGGCCAGTGCCTGATTTAAAAATACCTGCCGCAGCAAGGGTCTCTCTGGCGAGGCCGTGCTGCAGGTTGCATTAGTTAGACTGCTATTATGGTGAAGGTGGCACAGTCTGTCATAATTACAGTTTGTTTAATAATTCTGCTTCCTCTAAGAAGGTGATCACATTAGCCAAGGGTATTAAAGGCTCATCATCAAGGAGTAGCATCGGGTGAAATGGAATGTTTAACTTATAAAACGTATGAAAATGTTTTTGTCTGAGCGTTTCCAGATGTGGGCAAGCTATTAAAGCGTGTAGTACTGTTAGTTCCTCGTGACATTTACTGCATGTTGGTGGTTCTTCGTCTCTCAGCAGATAGTTGTGTGTGACGTGTGTGTGGCCTATTCGTAGTCGGCACAGGACCACTTCAATAAAACGTTCTTGGTGAAAACACGTCTTCCATTCACCAAGGACAGGTTTAATTAGATGATGCTTGTTGTGATGTTGTGATTTCCATTGATGCTGCCAATGTGAGGTGATGGCGCGGCGAACTGCATGAATCCCATCCCTAACGGGTATGTTGATCTTTGAGTGATGCATGTGTTTCGCCGTTGCAGCTAATTGGTCCGCTCTTTCATTACCTGGAATACCAACGTGGCTCGGGACCCAACAGATGCGTATGGTGTGGTCTTCAGGCAGGTGAGAAAGGATATTTAGAATATCACCTGTAAATGGCTCATACTGAGATTGAGGATTTAGGGCTCTGAGAGCACTTAAGGAGTCTGTAAAAATGACTGCTTTTTTATGTTTTGAGCTAGTAATATTTCTTACTGCCATCAACAAGGCATAGCATTCAGCGGTGTAGACAGAGACGAACTGCGGCAGTCTGGCTACTTGCTCGTGTATTCCTCCTACAACGCTGCTTCCAACATACGCAGACGTCTTAGAACCATCCGTATAAAATTCTTTGTAAGTTTGGTACGTTTCTTGTAGTGTGCGGAATTCCTGCAGTATATGTTCACGTGGGGTGTATTGTTTTTTTATATGTGTTAGTGAAAAGTCAAGGTGTTTGGAGAAGTCATTCCAGGGAGCCAGTCTAGCTGGTCTTCTGGCAACGGAGAGTGCTTCATTAGGGGCATTTAGGGCGTGAAATTTGTCCTCAAATCTCAGTATTAATGGTCTAATGGCGTTTGGCTTATTCGTGTAGTGTAGTCGTTGGTCAGAGCATGTGATAATGTTGTAGCATATATGGTCTGGTGAAGAACGAACTCTGAGGACATATGTACACATCAGTTGCGTTCTCCTGTACTCCAAGGATGGTTCGTTGCTTTCAGCGTACAAGCTAGGAATGGGCGAGGTCCGGTAGGCACCTGTGGCTAGGCGTATCCCTTTGTTATGGACAGGGTCTAGGCGCTTGAGGTACGAGTCTCTTGCAGAACCATAGATAATGCTACCGTAGTCTAGTTTACTACGTACCAACGAACGATAGATGTGTAGGAGACATTTACGGTCGGAGCCCCAGCGCTTCCGGGACAAGACTTTGAGGACATTAAGAGCTTTATTGGCTTTGACCTTCAGATGATTAATGTGTGGAAGAAAGTTAAGCTTCTTATCAAATACTACACCCAAAAACCTTTGTTCCTGTTTTACTGGCAATATTGTTTCGTTTAGTTTAAGGACCGGGTCTGGTTGCAAGCCTCGTTTGTGAGAGAACGCCACGGCAACAGTCTTTTCCTCTGAAAAGCGGAAGCCGTTTTTGTTAGCCCATTGGATTAGCCTGTTTAGTGCGATTTGAGTCTGTCGTTCACACGTCGCCATGTTAGCTGACCGGCATGCTATCTGGAGATCATCGACGTAAAGTGAGTGCATAAGAGTGGATGGTATGACCTGGTTGACAGAGTTCATTTTGATGACAAAGAGGGTTGTGCTTAAGACACAGCCCTGAGGCACACCGTTTTCCTGAGTAAATGGACGTGAAAGCGTTGAGCCTAAACGAACTTGAAACGTTCGGTCTGATAGAAAGTCGGACAAGCAGTTGAGCATCCGTCCGCGGATTCCTAGATCCGCCAGGTCTCGTAAGATGCTATATTTCCAAGTTGTATCATAAGCCTTTTCAAGATCGAAAAACACTGCTAAGCAGTGCTGCTTGTACAAAAAGGCTTCTCGAACTATGTGTTCAAGGCGAACGAGGTGGTCGGTAGCATCCTTTCTTATAGCCACACTGATGGACATTTAATAAGTTATCGGTTTCGAGGACGTATGTTAGCCTAATGTTAATGATGCTCTCGTAGGATTTTGCTATGCAACTTGTGAGTGCTATGGGCCGGTAGCTGGTTGGTAAGGTAGGATCTTTTCCAGCTTTCAAAAAGGGGATGATGATAGCTTTCTTCCAATTTGTTGGCATTCTTCCAGTCTCCCAGATAACGTTAAAGAAGTACAACAATGTCTTCACCGCTTCCTGGGACAGATGGGCGAGCATTTGGTAATGTATTCTGCCTGGACCGGGTGCTGTTTTCTTGCCTTGCGAAAGTACACTGTTCGTTTCCTGAAGGGTTAAGGGGGCATTGTATGGTTTATGCTTAAAGCCAGTTGTGGGAAGCTTTTGTTTTTCCATTGACTGTTTGTGTTTTAAGAAGGCTGTCGAATAGTTGGCTGAGCTCGAAATAGTGCAAAAGTGCAGTGCTAGTAAGTCTGCCTGTTCGTCTAAGGTTGTCTGGATACTAGGAGTTGAGATAATGGGGATGGTATATGAACTATAGTTGCCGGTAAACTTGTGCACCTGATCCCACATTCTTTTAGATGTGATGGAGCTGTTTATAGATGAGGCGTATTTCCTCCAGGACACTTTTTCAGCCTGCCTGCGGACAAATCTTGCCTTTGCCCTTGCCTTTCTAAATGATACGAGGTTGTCTTGTGTGGGGTATCTACGAAAAATGCCCCAGGCCTTATTTTGCACTTTCTTAGCCTGTGTGCACTCCCTTGTCCACCAGGGTTTAAGTTTCTTATTTAAGACGCCGGAGGACTGTGGGATAGATTGTTCGGCTGCTGCGAGTATGCATGTAGTGATTGCCTCATTCATCTCATCAATGTTTAACCCTTGAAGCACCTCTATTTCTAGGGCGGCTTTTTCTGTGAATAGCGCCCAGTCTGCAAGATGTAGTTTCCAACGAGGTGGTCTAGATGGAGTAGTAGGGAGGGTTTGTGTGAGTTTTATGACAGCAGGCATGTGGTCACTGCCATAAACATTATCTATGACGCTCCATTTAAAATCACAAATTAGCGATGGCGAGCACAGTGCTATATCCAAGCAACTCGTAGCTCCTGTGCTTGGGGAGCAGTAGGTGACGCTACCAGTATTTAAAAGACATATGTCATTGCTGAGGATAAAATCTTCGAGGATTTGTCCTCTGATGTCGGTTGTACTGCTTCCCCAGAGCGTTCCGTGCGCGTTAAAATCCCCTGCTATAACAAATGGTTCAGGCAGTTGGTCCAGAATGTGCTCTAAATCCTTAACAGTAAAATGCGTATGTGGAGGAATATAAACGGAACATATGGTGACAGTTTTGTGAGCTAAAATAGTGACAGCCGCGACCTCAATGTGACTGTTGACTGTGATCTCTCGTGCTGCAATACCACTTTTGACAATGACTGCCACACCGCCAGACAACCGGCTAGCGTGAACGCGGTCGCGCCGCACTACAGTGAAAGTTTTAAGAAAGTTTGTGTGTTTTTCTCCCAGGTTCGTCTCCTGCAAACAAATCTACCGGAAAGCCAACGTTATGACAGAATCAGCAGGTATGCGTCTAAGAAAATGGGCATCAAACTCGAAGGCTCTACGTGAATTGTTTGCTGCGACTGAGGAAACCGACATTTCTTCGGACTCCGTGAAAGTGCTCGGACTTATATGGAACCCGTCGACAGACGTTATGACGGTTGCTTCAAAGTCGGCGCTTGGATTCTTGCAGACAGAACGAAAACCGTGTAAGAGATCTGTTCTGCAGACGGTGTCAAGAATATTTGAACCAATGGGAGTGATAGCACCTTTCATTATACAGGCGAAGCTACTCTTTCAAAAAGAGCTGTGAAAGAGAAAGGTTGATTGGGATGATGAGCTACCAGATGATCTTGGTATACAGTGGAGTAAATGGTGCTCAGAATTGCATCAAATTCAAGAGACGGCCATCAATCGTTGGGTGGATGCTTTGCCAGGAGACGGAACTGCGCAACTACATCTGTTTTGTGATGCCAGTCAGAAAGCTTATGGAGCCTGTGCGTTTTTGAGATACGATGGACAAAACAAGACGATCTCTACGGCCCTCCTAATGGCTAAATCAAGAGTAGCACCGCTGCAGAAAGTTACGCTGCCCAGGCTCGAACTTCTGGGAGCGGTGCTTGCTACTAGGTTGGCGACATTCCTTATTAGGACCCTCAACACATTTGAACATAATATAGACGTGACCTTCTGGACCGATTCCACCATCGTGCTGCATTGGATCCGAGGAGCGCCATCCCAACGGCAACAGTTTGTTGGCAATAGAGTGTCAGAAATTCGACGCAGCTTTGACAAAACTCGATGGCGACATTGTCCTGGGACTGATAACCCCGCAGATTATCTTACACGAGGCACAGCGTTGGAATTCCTGAGCCGCGACAAACTATGGTGGCAAGGTCCATCCTGGTTAAGAGAGGAGGAAGCAACATGGCCGACGAACACACCTAATACGCCATGTGAGGAAACAGACTTGAGCGAGTCAAGCGTCGTGCAAGTCTTACATGTGAAAACATTTGGGCCGATTTTGGACCTTCAAAGATACTCGAACCTTACAAGAGTCCTGCGAATTACAGCGTGGGTCTTAATATTTATTCAGAACTGTCGAAACAGAAGCCCTCGAGAGAAATTATCGAGCATAACAGAGAAGGACATGAACAAAGCTGAAGACTATTGGATTAAAGTAGTGCAAGAAGAAGTATACTTGGAAGAGATTGACGAACTCGAGAAAGGGAAATTGTTAAATCAACGGTCGAGTGTGAAGACACTCCATCCTTTTCTGGATGCGGAAAGGCGGCTACGTATAAGAGGCAGGCTACAGTTAACTCAAGAAACAGAAAAAGTGAAGCATCCTGTACTCTTGCCTCCGCATCATCATTTCACTAAACTTCTTGTCCGTGACTGTCATCGGCGCGTCCTTCACGGAAGTGTACAAGACACTCTTACTGAAGTTAGAGAGAACTTTTGGATACCTCGTGGCAGACAGGTCGTGAAGAAAGTTATCGGCGGATGCAACACATGTGCGAAGTATAGAGCCAAACCAGCGAGCGCCCCTGTGGCACCCTTACCGCGTGAAAGAGTGTGTCGCTCCGATCCTTTTCAGACTGTGGGAATAGATTTCGCCGGTCCGCTGTACGTGAAAACGGACAATTCATCTTCAAAAAGTTATATAGCTCTATTCACGTGCGCTGTCACAAGAGCTATACACTTAGAACTGATCTCCAGTGTATCAGCCGACAGTTTCATGCTAGCCTTTCGAAGGTTCACCTCACGTCGTGGATTACCTTGTGTTGTATATACGGACAATGCACAAGCCTTCAAGAAGACTTCAAAGGAAATCTCGTCTTTATCGAGTGCCTTATTCAATGGCCAATTTCAAGAATATTGCTCTCAAAGAAAGCTTGAATGGAAGTTTATTACAGAAAAGGCCGCATGGTGGGGAGGCTTCTGGGAGAGAATGATAAGAACAGCAAAGTCCACCCTACGGAAGATACTTGGTCAGCAAAGACTCACGCCGGAAGAGTTGACCACAGTCTTGTACGAGGTAGAAGCCGTGATAAACTCCAGGCCTCTCACATACTTATCATCGTCACCAGAAGAAATGGAAGTACTAACACCAGCCCATTTCTTGACTGGTAAAAGAATCACTGGCATTCCCTACCACAAACACGAAAGCGACCTTTCAAGCTCCAAGGCCACAGTTACAAAAAGATGGATTCATCGCGCACAGCTAATTGAGCACCTTTGGAAAAGGTGGAGAAAGGAGTACCTTCTGAGCCTACGTTCAGCGCACCATGCCAGTGTTCAAGCTCAAGAATCTGACAGTCTTAAAGAGGGTGAATTAGTGCTCGTCTATGAAGATAAAGCACCGCGGCAGCTTTGGAAGACAGGAAGAATCGTAGAGCGATACCGTGGACGGGATCGGAACATCAGAGCCTGTTCTGTGAAGCTATCCAACGGCTCTGTCATACGAAGAGCTGTGCAACATCTCTACCCCATTGAACTTTCCTTGTCTTAGATGATTCGAACTGCGCGCCTTTTCCGGGGGCGGAAAATGTTGAAGAATTCTTCTATTGTGCAAGAGCGCGAGCGCGAGCGGACACAGAGAAGAAAAAGAAGATCATCGGCAGCGTTCGCCATGAACACTATGTCAGTGCTATAGTCTGCTTTGATGTAAATATATTCATTACCTCTCTCTCAACTGGCGTGGTTTAGTCTACAAGGCCATTGGAGAAAATCTATTTAGCAAATCTTTTACGTCACCTATGTTATGGAGGAGTCCTCTACAATTCCAATGCATAATAAAAGCCATCTTGAAAATAAGAGTTGACAAAAAAGGAAGTTAGGAGCGAATGAAAGATGCGGAAGCTTGAGGTGACATGTCTGAAGATATTCTGGTTGTAACGAAAGGAACCATAACCTTTGAGGTTATGGAGAAGCAAATTAGTTTATTTTACAGGGCCTTTTTGAGGCCCTGTAATTAGGGTTTTCTCTTTTTTGGAGCGGTCGAGCGAGGCTCGCCGCTCCTTAGACATTGCCTGTAGCGACTGGCTTGCGGTGGTGTCCATAGCCTCCGAGGAGGCGTCGGACAGTCGCTCTAACGAGCGATCCGTGCGCCTTCTGGGCTTCGTCTCAGAGGACGAAGCCTTCGGCGCAACTGTAGCCGAGGTCGACGAGGCCCCCACCGTCTGCCCTCTGCACTGGCTCATGCCAGTGCATGTCGAGGCCTCTAGCGGGGCCGTGCTGAGTGGGGGCAGGGCAGCCTTGGCTGCTCCCGCCCTGGGGGCGAGTGACGGTCGCTCCAGCACGCTGCACGTACCTTGGGCGGCCGCCTGATGCCGTCGTGGTGCTGCCCCCTGTTGCACCACTTCGGCAAAAGATTTTCTTGGGAAGTAGGGAGAGACACGATGCCTAGCTTCGCGGAAACTGATGTTGTGTTTGACTTTGATAGTGATAATTTCTTTTTCTTTTTTCCATGCTGTGCAAGATCGGGAATACGCCGGGTGTTCCCCATCGCAGTTAGCGCAGTGGAATTCGGCTTTGCAGTCATCGTCTGTGGAGTGTCCCGTGGTACCACATCGTGAACAGGTAAGTTGCCCACGGCAACTCTGTGAAGCATGTCCGAATCTTTGGCACTTGAAGCAGCGCCGTGGATTCGGAATGTAGGGTACGACAGGGACTTTGAGATAGCCGGTTACTATTTCTTCTGGTAGTGTGCAAGAGCCGAAGGTGACTATTATGTGCTTGGTAGGAGTTTCTTTGTTTTCTCTTCGGATTTTGATGCGCTGTACTTGTATGACATTCTCGTCTTTCCAGCCCGCCAAGAGGTCACTGTCGGTGAGATCCATTAGGTCGTCGTCCGAGACGACACCTTTCACTGTGTTCATGGTTCTGTGGGCGGTGACGGTGATGGGTTTGTCCCCAAACGCTACAAGTTTTGTCAGTTTTTGGAATTGCGACTTGTCTTTTACTTCGACTAGAAGGTCCCCACTTGCCATCTTGGTGGCCTTGTAGCCACTTCCGATGGTGTCAGTGAGGCACTTCGAAACAAGAAACGGTGAAATGTTTCGCGCTTTCTTCTCTGTGCTTTCATAGTGTATCACATGGTACTTTGGAAAAGAGTCTTCTTTCTTCGAAAGGAACTGTACGGTTGCCTCGTTGCGCCCCCTTTTATGGGGACGATCTGTTGAGAAAGTGTTAGGTTAGCCCATGAATAAGTTGTGTGTTCGGTAACAATGCTAGCCACCCACCATCGAGCCCAACGAGGGGACACGACAGAGACTGTGGTGTAGCACGCCCTGCCCTGCCAGCTGTACATTATTACTATAACCGAATATGGTAACCCAAGGTTGGAGGACCACACAGGGTTAACCCTCGCCGCCAGGAAGAATCGGAAGTAACCGGAAAAGAGAAGTAGACAGGAAAGAATAAATGTGGCAGAGAAAGACGAAGAAGAGGGCAGAGAGAGACAGGAAAAGGCGACTGCCGATTTCCCCTGGGTGGGTCAGCCCAGGGGTGCCGTCTACGTGAAGCCGGGGCCAAAGGGGTGTGTTGCCTCTGCCGGGGGGCCTTAAAGGTCCAATCACCCGGCGTCGGCTCAACCCCCAGGATCCCCTTTTCCCCGGACACGGCAGAGCCACGCACGACTAGGCGTGGGAGGGGGTAGAAACCCCCCCGTTAGCTCGGGTCCGTGGTGTCGCTACACACCAAACGCCTACTTGCGAAGACTTGATTGCAAAGCTGAAAAACGCGTTTACTGTGTTTTTCAGCAGAAATGAGCTGCCTGCTGAAAGTATGCTATCATTTTTAGTTTTTGCATGGGCATGAACTCCAAAAAGTTGGCTGCAGCGAGCTTGGTCAAGCACTCACTAGAGAAATTGTCAAGTTTTATAGTTTAACCAGGCTGCACTTCTTCACTAAAGCCATCAACAAAGAGAAGTCTATGCAACACGAGAAGCAAAAGCTGCTCAAACTGAGGCCCTGTCAGTGATCTCCGAACCGCAGCGGTGAAATATTGAATGCAATAAACGTGTCACTTTTGTGTTCTGTTCCCTTCATTATATACCGTTTTGTCATTGCGTCTCCGGAGCGGAACGATCATGCGTTCCTATCCTGATGGCCGAACTTTGGTTGTTCTTGTTCAGCAATACTGTTTCCCACTTACAACACTTTTTTTTCTGGAAGCCTGAAGCAGCTTACATTAAAACAGAGTAATGAGAATGATAGAAAAAAAAATCAACAATACGCCGTTTAATATACCGGGTGTTCAAAGTTACGCTTTATGGTTTTCTTAAAATTCAGCACGGGGAAGAACGTGAAAACCACCTTTGCAGATAAGTTATGTATCCTGCCAAATTAACTAAGATTGAATAATGAACTTCTGAATGAGTGCAGCAAGCGCGCATATTTGTACTGAAAAGTTGGAGGCAGTCGCGTTTATACACAGTTCCACTTGGAAGAATTTTTCTGGTATGTATGCGCCCGGAGATATGCCGCTACAAAGTTTAATTGTGGTTTGCATAATTACGCATGCAAGACGGCGAGGATGGGCGCAATGTTTCTCCCTGGTGTTACGAGCAGTCAATGCTTGCTATCGCCAGCCAGTAGCAAAAGGGTAGCCGTTATCGTCCTTGCCTATGCCTTCGACCCGTTGTCAGATTAAGCGCCGCACGCAACTGCCGCGGCACATCGGAGAGGAGCTTTGTGCCAGTGCTCACTGTCTTGCATGCGATGCAAACCACAATTAAACTTTGCAGCAGGATATCTTGGGGCATAAACATATGCTAGAAGAATTCTTCCAAGTGAAACTGTGTAGAAACGCGACTGCCTCCAACTTTTCAATACACACATGCCCGTTTGCTACACTCATTAAAAATTAATTATTCAATCTTAGTTAATTCGGCGGCTGACAGCGATAATTATTGTCTCACTTTGTGTCCCCCTTGATACATAACTTATCTGCAAAGGTGGTTTTCACGTTCTTCCCAGTGCTGAATTTTAAGAAAACCATAAAGCCCCGAATAATACCCTGTATAATAAAAGCGGGCCAACTCAAACGGTGGGTTGCAAAAACTGCCAGCATCTGCTTATATATGTGCAGTTTCAGGGGTGACCGACCGAAAATACAGTTGCCCAAGAATGCTACACAGAACATCACGACGCTCGTATTGTCCTTTCTGCATGAGCCAAGGAACAATTGCGAGCGTGCAGAAAAATTATACAAAAATGCGCACAGAAAACGCATTGCTGGGTGTCGCTCGTAAGCGGGCGAAAGAGCGCGCGCCCCGCGCCAGTGAAGTCCCTCTATTTTTCAAAAGTAGCGAAAGGTCTTGATCCAGCCGCCGCGCCCTGCGATAGGCCGGTGTGCGCCACGTGACCTTTTCGCCTTCGCGCCCCGCCCAAAGGGTCCAGCGGCGGCAGCGCTGTGCCGGCGATAGGTACGGATCACTGTGTTTTCTGGCGTGGAGTGTGGCGATTTTAGCAAGTAGAGAGTACTTCACGCGCCTCTGTCGCATTGTTGTTGCAAACTAGAAGCGTTTATGTACCTGAAGTTGAGTGGACGCAGGAATTCCGCGTTTGAATTTAATGTTTGGAGCGTGACGTGCTAGTATGTCGGGTCTCTATATATGCCTTCGGTTGCCTCCCCGCGCGGAGAACAGAAAAAAGTTTTTCTTTTTTTTTTTCGTTCCTCGCGGTGACAAAAATATAAGCTGAAGGAAGGCCTAACAAAATCAGTCGCATGAAATTTGCGCCCACAGAAAACACCCGGAAATGCGAAGTAAGTTATTTTGTAATGGTTATAACTTCAAGCAGCCTTTTGTCTGGCAGGCGTGCTTTTGTTCGTGCATATGCATGAGCATTATCTCAGCAACGCTATTATTGATTCGGCATTCTTTATGCCGTAGATTTGTGCGCAGTAGTCAATGGATAGTCACGCCCCGTGTCTCTAAAAATAAATTGCTCGGAACGCAATAAAGCTGCCTTTGTTTTTCTCACCGAGGTGGCTTCAATACTACAAGCTCACAGGGAAATGATCATTTGGGATTAGTTTTTTGCCACACCTTGCCGTGTTTTGCCGCACTGTTGTGTGCGAGATCGATTAAGACTTCTTTGTTGAAGCATTGCGCGTGATGTTTTCCCTAGAGGACCAGAATGCTATTGACATGTTCGAATAAATAATATTGCAAGACGCTGGGAGGAAAAGACTGAAACCATATATGCCATATATGCCATATATTTTAGGGCCTGTACGTGTATACATACCCCAAATTTATTTTAAATTACATTGGGTAACATTGCAACGTATCTTCATATCTGCGGGACACGGAGGCAGCGGGGGGTAGTAAAAGGGGGACGGCTTTGGATAAATGCACGTTGTTAAAAACAGTTAAACATTAAAATGGGCGAGGTACTAGTGGGCATGCTATATTTCCTAAATCTTGAAAGGTACTCAAGTTGCTGATATTCCTAAAATGCAGTGCAACTGAATTTGAGGAATATCAGCCCTTCTCCTAAGGGAGGAATGCATGAGGACTGTCCCCTTTCTCCTAAGTAAACCTCTTAGAGTATAAACAAAATAAGCTTAGTTAAAAATACCGTGTAACCGTGGGAAGCCTTCCGAACACTGACAAACACAGTCAAACCAATAATAGCGCGTATTTTGCGCTACGCAATACAAGAGCGCTA